>NC_088207.1:1914449-2060448 GCF_037126465.1 Ornithodoros turicata
CGATAGGGAGAAAGGGCGAGAGTCCAGCCGACGAAGAGACTCGGAGAGTGTGGTTCGGGAAGGTTCGTAGGGTTCGTAGGGTGTGGTTCGGGAGGGTTCGGGAAGGTGATTCCATTTTGACACTCCTAATGCTGTCGTATTAAAACATGTCTTCCACCCCACGGGATCATTGAACTAGGCAACGAACTGGCTAGGTTCAGGTGACAGGGCAGGGTATCCTAAATGTAGGATACCACAAGCGAAAGCCAAGACAAATAGTCTAGAATTAATAAGGTGGATCGTTCGTGGGGTGTTACTAGTGATGGTGGGCTGGTTCTTGCTTGATCTCAGAGCCGTATATTGAAAGGTGGTCGGCCATTAATGGGTCATGCCTATATCTGAAGTTTCGCCCACTTTTTCAACTTTCTGATCAATGATGCCTTGAAATACGGAGCACTATCAATCAGCCTATCCTCACTATTTGTCCCCCTATCCAACATGGACAGAACCATTTCAGGTGGAAAGTGGATTGGATGGCTTTGAAATGGATACATAGTGGCTTTTTGGTGTCAATTTGATGAACGCGACTTATAGGCTGCGCAAAGCACGTCGGGAATGGTTGTCTGCTTCCGTCGTTGTACCGCTGCCGTTTTTGTTATGATTTCGTTGTGATCGCCGTGTTCAACAGGCCTAACTGACGACACAACGTATTACTTTCGGTTAGATATCGATAGCGAAGCGTCAGTTGAAACTGACTTTCAAGAAACTTATACGAGGTACATCTGCAGCGTAAAATCACAGTAGCCTGTGATTTTACGTTGCTTTGGTGCATAGTCTGACAGGTTCCACAGCTTGGTAACGGTAACTGGAACCTTGCGCAGACTATGTATGTGTACGTATGTCTTTACTGCAGTGCCATGCAGTCACCGTTGTGGTTGTGAAGACCACCTCCGTGTCGTTCCCTCCAGGCTTCTTTTTTTCATGATCGATACAAAAGGAAAGCACAGTAACCACAGTAGCCTGTGATTTTCTTTTTTTCTTTTTTTTTTCTTTCTGTCACCAAGTTCCCGCTTCATGTCTGTTGTCGTCCCATTTTGGGTGGCAGTAAGGTGTCATGGAGACCCCCGTGGTAAAAAGCAAACCAATCAGAGGCGCGGAACTGTTGATTGACAGGTCGAGCGTCTTTTGGGGCTCCTCCCAATGGCCAGACTCCCTTTTAATATACGGTTCTGCTTGGTCTGTCAGTGGATCGGATGCGGTGGGCTTGGTCTGCGACTTGGTCACTAAAGCCCATGCTGCAGTCGTGTTATGTGTTCTTTCATTCACAGCAAGCTTGAGGGCGCTACGATCGAGGAACGCGGGCAGTAATCACGTGGCACGTTTTAAATTTCATGGGCTTTCTTTGAAGTCTGCGCAATGGAACCGACGTCGTGGTACACTTCTGCTTTCGTACATACAACTCTAGTAGCGAACACTCAAGTTATACTGAGTCGCGCATGTGATCATAACCTTGAGCTTAAATTGCCGACGACGGCAATGCCCTACTACTTTTATCCGTTGTTTCCCTGCATGTGCTTCCCAGCACTCTACGACAGTTTGCCTCTGCGCATGAGATATGGTAAGGTTTGGAGAAACCACGTGACCAAGTGTATCTGTCCAGTCAGACAATGTAACAATAAAGGGGTATTCGCAGTCCGACATGGTTCCCTGCATGTGCTTCACCTTGGGATACCCCCTTTTCAGGAGGGGACGGATGAGGTCACTCCATGGCGCAATATAGCAGAGAGGGAAAGTGGGGAGCTGCGTAGACTGATGGCCTGCTTGCCCTGACTAACCTGACTTCATCCGGAGAAAACACGCTCATAATAGGTGCGGCTCTATGCGTCCCTCCATGCAAATGCAGTACTGAGCCGTTAAGACCTCGTGCGAGACTATATTTGCGAGACTGGTCGGGTTAGACCGGAAGTGGAGAACCAGAAGTCGAGTTAGGATCGGAAGCCGGATTTAGACCGGAAGCGGATACCCGAAAGTCAAGTATGGACTGGAAGTCGGGTTAGACCGGAAGTGGAGAACCAGAAGTCGAGTTTAGATCGGATGCCGGATTTAGACCGGAAGCGGATACCCGAAAGTCAAGTATGGACTGGAAGTCGGGTTAGATCGGAAGTGGAGAACCAGAAGTCGAGTTTAGATCGGAAGCCGGATTTACACCGGAAGCGGATACCCGAAAGTGAAGTATGGACTGGAAGCCGGGTTAGACCGGAAGTGGAGAACCAGAAGTCGAGTTTAGATCGGAAGCCGGATTTAGACCGGAAGTGGATACCCGAAAGTCAAGTATGGACTGGAGGTCGGGTTAGACCGGAAGTGGAGAACCAGAAGTCGAGTTTAGAGCGTAAGCAAGATTTAGACCGGAAGTGGATACCTGAAAGTCAAGTATGGATGGAAGTCGGGTTAGACCGGAAGTGGAGAACCAGAAGTCGAGTTTAGACCGGAAGCCGGATTTAGACCGGAAGTGGATACCCGAAAGTCAAGTATGGACTGGAAGTCGGGTTAGACCGGAAGTGGAGAACCAGAAGTCGAGTTTAGACCGGAAGCCGGATTTAGACCGGAAGTGGATACCCGAAAATCAAGTATGGACTGGAAGTCGGGTTTGACCGGAAGTGGAGAACCAGAAGTCGTGTTTAGAGCGGAAGCAAGATTTAGACCGGAAGCGGATACCCGAAAGTCAAGTATGGACTGGAAGTCGGGTTAGACCGGAAGTGGAGAACCAGAAGTCGAGTTTAGACCGAAAGCAAGATTTAGAGCGGAAGCGGATACCCGAAAGACAAGTACGGACTGGAAGTCGGGTTAGACCGGAAGTGGAGAACCAGAAGTCGAGTTTAGACCGGAAGCCGGATTTAGACCTGAAGTGGATACCCGAAAGTCAAGTATGGACTGGAAAAGCCGCTAACGCATTTCTCTCGCATTTACAGCTAAATCGCCACTGAATATTTTTTTTTAATGCGAAACGCATTCTACAGTTACGGTGTGAAGTCAAACAAATGTCTCTCTCTTCGCTCATGGTGGTCTCCTGTGAAGCGTGCTATCACCACAGGGCGCGTGCGTACGAAAGAGAAGTGCCCTCTTAGTGAGCAACCGCAATAGTTTTAGCACAGGAGAGAGAAGTGTTTGCGGGTCCCAAAGCAATAGCGCCGTCGCCACTGCGCTTGCGCAAAACATAAACCCCGCATTGGGTGTAAGGGTGCGCAAGCTATCTTCGATAACTAGCTATTCAGCAGTATTGCTCGGGACCTGCACATAGACGGCCTATAACCCTTCGCCACGTGTGAGCCAACTGCAGTGGCGTAGCCAGAAAATTAAGCATTTAGCGATGTATTCTATGGGGACCCTACGTGGGAGAGGAGGACATCACCCTCGTTTCCCTCTCCCAGAATGCACTACCAGACTCGGGCAGTAAGACTTCGGGGCGGGGGTTAAACTCCCGAAATCTTCCCTCTGACCACGCCACTGGCCAACTCACCCCCCATGATATGGAGGCTCAGGAGCCCAGGAAAATACCCACAGACAAATCGTTCGGGGCCACCCACCGATGAACGATGTGTTGTAAGATGCTTCTGAAAATAGACCAGAAACCAGGAGGATTCTTCTATTAAACCATGATGTTTAATAGAAGGAGAACAGTGGCTTACATAACACAGAGTAACAAAGGTTTTGGACGTTTCGACGTCTCTACGGACGAAATGTCCAAAGACTTTGTAACTCTTTGTTATGTGAGCTAGCGTTCTCCCTCAATTAAAGATGCTCTTGTCATATCCCTTGCGTCATCCCTAATAGTTCCCAATACAACGGCGCCTTCCAATAGGATGCCTAGGCTCCCTAGGATCAGGGGGCTCAGGGCTCAAAACTAGTCGTGGGACGCATTCGCCTTAGACCACATCATAGAGGAAAAGAAATGATGGTAATTACGTACTACCATAAAATGCCCTAATACAGAAATACGAAGTAATACGTATTTATTATAAAAAATACAATTGTGATAATTATGCACATAAAATAATACAATAAATAATAATAATATAATACTAATATGATTTCACAACGCAATACATATAACACATTACAACATAATAAAAACAAGAAAAATACAAAAATAACGGTAATTACGTACCATAAAATGCCCTCCGCCTAAAATACAATAAAAATACCGCAAAAAAGCATAGTGGTGTAGTAGTCATTGCGGAGTCGGACGATGTGTGGAGAATTCATTACTGAAAGATCCACTTGACACAGCAATACAAATAGAGTAACCTGCCTTTCCAGATCGGGTGCCGGAAATGCCAAAAATGATTAAGGAAGAATACGTTGTTCTTCACAAGCAATTATGACAATGTTGGATGCACTGAAATTATACACTGCCTATTTACACACAGTATTGTCGCCTTTGCTCACAGCTTGTACTTGAAAAAAAGAAACAGAAAAATCGGAGAAAAACAGCTAGCGGACATTATTGACAATGGATAGCTTCGAGTATGCTTCCTTATTGTGACTCCTAAAGAATTAAAATGCCGCAGAGTTTGTACTTAATCTCTCTATTTTTTATGTGTCACTATTTAACTTAGTGCGAGAATTAAAGCCCGGTTCACACCAAGTCCGGATCACACTATTGCGTTGTAATGCGTGCGCCAGTGGGTTGCCATAGTAACCAACCGGTGCGTGGCCCCGCGTATCATATGCCATCATATAGGCCGCGCTCCAGGAAGAAGACGTAGAATGTCGATGGGAACGTTAAGTAGCAGCTCTATCCAACGCGCTCGGTGTACTCTCTCCCTCGTACTCCGGTGCCTCTACTAAATGGTCTTTCAGGGCCACGAGCGCGATACAGCGAAGTTTCCGAGGCGTATCATTGGTTTTCCGACGTCCCCTTCCCCCGTACGTCACGGGTACAGAGCAACACTTACGCACTCTGACCTGGAAATGGAGTGATACCGTTGAGTATGTAGAGGAAGTGGTGTTCCTCTACATGAGTCCTGACCGGCGATGATGGAATGTCCCAGCGGGCAGATGATCGTGGCCTCACGCTAGGACGGTGCTGGTAGAACTGGCTGCAAGGGGCTTTGGCACGCGGCAGCACAGCCACGTCTTCATAGTCATCCACGTGCCGCCCCAGGTAGAACGGCAGCGCTCTGGACTCTGGAGAGACTGTACTCTGCAGCAGGCAGGCTGTTAATATTGTCAGCGGTATTTGAAAGCTTATTCCGAAAGAAGCGCCCGCATTGCAAATTTTACGTGCGACAGAAAACCCTGAACAGTTTATAATCACGACTGAAGCTACGGGGAAATAGGGTGCCAGAATATGGTAGCTCCCCCTGCAGAGGGAGCTTGTATTGAGTCACCCTACGGTGAAAACACACGGCGCAACGCCTGGTGCGAAATAATATCCCATTCGTCGAGCAACAATATTAACCCCACCCCGACCCTCTATATAGACCTCTACCCGAGAAACGTCATCATGACGTTGGTAGACAGACCGAAACCGAAACAACTGGGAAGGGGAGGACTGGGTTCCACGAATGGGCACTCGTTCGCTTCCGCTGATTGAAAGAAACGCAGGAGCGAAGGTCGCGTCTCTTTCAGGGACCATAGGACCCCCAAGACCGCGCGTGGTCTTTCGGGCGCGACCTTGTAAGTTCCTAACTTCGAACGTATATCAACTCTACCAAATTAGTCGCGCTCTCGAGCACTATGACGTCATTTGTTTACAAACAGGGAGAGGTCTATTGGATAAGGGCCAGCTTTCACTTGGCGACGAACGACACGACGTCGTAAGCGGGTGGCGGAAATAGACGCTCATTAGTTAAACCAGTTTTATATTGTTCAATGCGTTGTTCCCCATACAAATAAAAGGTGGAATAGCTTTTTGTTTGGTCTACCTCAAAGAGGCATATGTTTTGTTGATATTTTGCCCTCTTTACTCGGCACAAGTGCGCCCGGATTGTGTTGGAAATTTCCAGCAGTTTTTCTGGCGGCACTTCTTACAATTGAGTGGTTTTAAACCTATTTTTCAGGGAAAACACTGAAAGAAACCCACGTAGAGCCCACGTTCAGGTTTCGTTCTTCATGCATGTCGTCCACCATCTTGCCTGCGTCTACGCCTCTTTCCTCTTCTTTTTTGTGTCTTCTCCGCGCTGTAAACGCACATAGTATGCCAACACGCTGCGCCATCTGCGCATTCTTCTATCCCTCATTGCACTAAAATGAAATAGCTTCGGAGCTACAGCGTTCATAACGTCCTATTTCCCCCCAAAGAATGGACATAGTGTTGGACAATGGACGTGTTGCAGCCTTATCACCAACGGCCGCGTAAAATGGCGGCGCTAGACTCAGGCTCAAGAACCAAAGACCACCACCAAAGACGATAAGAAGGAGTGGCTTTTTTAAGTCTGGCTCGCATTTCCGTAGACAGTTCCCGACAGCATTCCTTGCGACTGAACTGAGCCTTTCATGGAACAGAACATGGAACATTTCATTCTTATTCTTGCTTCTAGGTTTCTTCTATTCCTCTAATCTTGCTGTATGGTAATTTTCACAGATGTTCCTTCTGCAAGGACCTCCTACGAAATTGCCCAGGAAATCTTCCACCAAAGTGGAGTTCACAGTTCCCGACAGCATTCTTGGTGAGCGAACTGAGCCTTTCATGGAACAGAACATGGAACATTTCATTCTTATTCTTGCTTCTTGGTTTCTTCTATTCCTCTAATTTTTCTGTATGCTAATTTTCACAGATGTTCCTTCACGGCAAGATGTTCCTTCTGCAAAGGCCGCCCACGAAATCTTCCAAAGTGGAGTTGACAGTTCCCGACAGCATTCTTGGTGAGTGAACTGAGCCTTTCATGGAACAGAACATGGAACATGGAACATTTAATTCTTATTCTTGCTTGATGGTGGCTCTGTGTGATAAATTTCACAGACGTTCCTTCACGGCAAGATGTTCCTTCCACCACCTATCTTTGTGCAGCTTCAGATGCGTTTTCGTAACGCGTAAGCTATATAACGCTATTTGGATGATACAGATAACGCTTTCGGAGCAGATTGTTACAGCTTCAGATGCGTTTTCGTAATGCTCTAATTTTTTTTAACGATCCCGACGCAGAGAAAAAAAGTACTGCGATGCAGACACGTTGGGACCGTCTACGACCATAGGTGGGTATTTTCCAGCGGCCTCACTCATCCTCACCTCACGAAGCACAGACTTTATTGGCCTCACTCACCCTCACCAAATCTTCCTCACCAGTAACTAAACCTCAGTCACCCTCACCCTCACATTCCGTTTTAAATTTTGCCCTCACAAACCTCATCTCAGGGCATCGGGATCCCGAGAGGCCTTATCATCCTCATCCTCACATGCCTTCACCTCATGAGGCTATTCACAACCCTTATGGCCTCACGTATCTTCACCTCATGAGGTCCTCATCCTCACGGCGCCTCACGTACTTTCGCCTAATGAGGACCCACATGGCCTCACGAGTCCTCATCCTCACGTACCCTCACCTCATGACGGCCCTTATGGTTTCACGTACATTCTTCTCATGAGGACCCTCATGGCCTCACGACCCCTCATCCTCACGAGTCTCGCCTCGTGAATACCGTTATGGCGTGACGTGTCTTCAAGTCACTAGTAGGCACATAAGCCTTAAAAGAACTTTCCTTCATGTTCACCTGACACGTCGGCGTTGAACTACTGTGTCAGTAGTTGGTACTAATGATACTGCGCGGCATTCAACTGCTTAAGGGTTTCGTCGAGTGATTGGATAAATTTGGTAACAATTGCTACTGTCACAGTGAGATATAACGTTAGTGTTTGGCATCACCAAAGAGGAGCCCGAACCCATCACCTCATCTGTGAGGTGCGTCACGGACCGTCAGGACTTCACGACCTCATCCGTGAGGTCCCTCACGAAAAGCCTCACAGCCTCATCCGTGAGGTCCCTCACGAAAGGCTTCACAGCCTCATCCGTGAGGTCCCTCACGAAAGGCTTCACAGCCTCATCCATGAGGTTCCTCACGAAAGGCCTCATGGCCTCATCCGTGAGGTTCCTCACAAAGGGCCTCACGGCCTCATCCGTGAGGCTCCTCACAGAATTCGTTGTACCCTCACGTATTGATGGCCTCACGACGACTGGCCTCATGAGGGCCCTCACAGTGGGCCTCATGAGGGACAATGCCTCACGACTGTCCTCGTGAGGAACATTCAGCGTGGTCTGGCCTCACTCACCCTCACCTCATCGTCGTGAGGTGAGGGTGAGGCGTTCTCATGAGGGTCCTCATGAGTGAGGACGCCCAGCTATGGTCTACGACACAGTGGCTTAGTCGGTACTCGGTAGCCACTAAGGCGAGTCGGCGCCTGTGTCGTATTTTGGAGCACATTGTTGCAGCTTCACATGCTTTTTCGTAACGCGTAAGCTATATAACGCGAGTTGAATGCTGCAGATAACGCTTTTGGAGTATATAGATTGTTGCAGCTTCAGATGCTTTTTCGTAACGCGTAAGCTATATAACGCTTGTTGGATGATGCATATAACGCTTTCTGAGCAGATTGTTGCAGCTTCAGATGCGTTTTCGTAATGCTCCAATTTTTTTTAACGATCCCGACGCAGAGAAAAAAGTACTGCGATGCAGACACGTTGGGACCGTCTACGACACAGTGGCTTAGTCGGTACTCGGTAGCCACTAAGGCGAGTCGGCGCCTGTGTCGTATTTTGGAGCACATTGTTGCAGCTTCACATGCCTTTTCGTAACGCGTAAGCTATATAACGCGAGTTGAATGCTGCAGATAACGCTTTTGGAGTATATAGATTGTTGCAGCTTCAGATGCTTTTTCGTAATGCTCCAATTCTTTTTAACGACCCCGACGCAGAGAAAAAAGTACTGCGATGCAGACACGTTGGGACCGTCTACGACACAGTGGCTTAGTCGGTACTCGGTAGCCACTAAGGCGAGTCGGCGCCTGTGTCGTATTTTGGAGCACATTGTTGCAGCTTCACATGCTTTTTCGTAACGCGTAAGCTATATAACGCGAGTTGAATGCTGAAGATAACGCTCTCGGCTCTTGTCGAGTGAGGACGTGTTTTGGGAATCTCCTAACCTCGTGTTAGCGCCTCCCAGCCTTAACAGCCCTTTTCAGGGCTAAGTGCCTCGTTCACCCTTTTGCGTTTTTTCTTTTTTCTTTTACAGGAATGGACCTGGAACCGGATCCCGCCATGCTGCTACCGCCGGCGACCCCGTCGCGGGACCACGTGGCAACGAAGGGCCCCCCGTCCACGCCAGTGAAATGTCCAAGACGAGTTTCTCCTGACGACGTTTCTTTCCGTTCCAGATCCCGCAGCACAAGCGCCACCAGCCACCTGCAAGACGACGACGACGGCTTCGTCACGGTCGTGTACAAGAAGTCACGAAAGGCCGGCATCCCAGTGGTCTTCACGCCCGTCGACCCCGAGGTAAGTCTCCTCAACACTGACCCGAATCTGATTGCTGCGCAGGTACTCAAATCCACGCAGGAACGAGTGAGGAATCACCGTTTCTCGCGGAACGGCAGCCTGACCGTGACCGTCGCGTCGCTGCAAGCTGCCAAGGCCCTGCTCGGCGTCACGTGCCTCGGAACCACCGCCGTCACCACCCGGATCCCGGAGTCCTACGCCAGGAACGTGGGAAAGATCGTCGGCGTCAACTCCAGCTACACGGACGCCCAGCTGCTGGAGTACCTGCGACCCTTCGGAGCCATGGACGCCCGCTGCCAGGTACGCTACCGCCCGAACCCGGACGGCACAACGAGCAGCGTCGTCTTCACCTTCAAGAGCGACGTCGCCATGCCCGAGGAAGTGCCGCTAGGCTTCAACAAGTTCAAGGTAAGCGAGTACTTCTCACCCACCCAGTGTTATCGTTGCCAGGGCTTTGGGCACGTTGCCAAGTACTGCCGTCGGTCGGAGCACTGCCGCGCATGCGCCAGGAGCCAGGCCTTCAAGGACTGCACGACGCGGAAGGAGCAACGGTGCGCCAACTGCGGAGGTCCCCATCCAGCCAGCTTCGGAGGATGCTCCAGGAGGAGGGCCGCCATCGCTGCTGTGAAGACGGAAGCCTGCGAGGTCCGCCCGTCTCGGAGCGGCCGCATCAACCCTGCCGTCGTGAAGCCAACGCGCCCAGCACCCGTCCGCAGCGCCGACGCCTTCCCAGCACTGCCGAAGCCAGCGGCCCCTGCCAAGAAGCCTGCCACAGCCAAACCGGCCTCATGTAAGATTCCTTACACTAATGCTACCCCCAGTGTTTGGGATCTGCCCAGGGACCCTGTCCCGACCCAGAGACCGACGCCGCCTGCCGCCAACAGACCCCCGCGGACGACGGCGGCCCCTCTCAAGCCTGCTGTACAGGAAGCTGCTGCCAAGCCGGAACCTGCACCTCCCCAGGGCACCCAGCTGGTGATGATGTTGGTCCCCCTGCTCATCACAGCCTTCCGTGCCATGCTGGCTGCCATCCCAGCTGCCAGCAACATCCCAGAAGTCCAAGCCTTCTAGGTAATGGAACCAATGCTTACCAGTCTGCTTTCTACTTTCAGTTATGGACAGTAAGCCCCACCGGAGCCAACAACCTACCGCACCCGCCTTCCCCCGTGTCCTGCAATGGAACTGCGCCGGACTACGACCCAGGATGGCCGAGCTCAAGCAACGCCTCTCCAAGACCAGCTACAGCGTCATCTGCCTCCAGGAATGCAACATCCCGGACACGATGGGGCTACCTGGCTTCATTATGTACACCTCTCCCAGCATACCACACTTCGGCCACGGCTGCACGGCAGTCTTCGTCGCAAGGCACCTGGCACAAACCCAGCTGCCCACAGACCAGCTGTCGTCAGCCGTGATTGAAGTCACAGCTGTAAAGGTAAGTTTTGGAAATGACTCACTCAGTGTCGCCTCTGCTTACATCCGTCCCAGCTACGCGGTTACGGTGGACCAGATACCTGACGACTTCCTGCAGCAAGTGCAGTCCTCCCTGCCAGGCCCTCTGCTTCTCTGCGGTGACCTCAACACGCACCATCCGCTCTGGGGTTCTTGCAAAGCTGACCGCCGCGGCCGACGCCAAGTGCAGTCCCTGGAGGATTGCAGTCTGCTCGTCGCCAACACAGGTGAGGTAATCATTTACAGGCCACCAGTATCCAGCGCCATCGACGTCACCCTGCACACCCCGGACGTCCCTGCGCACTGGGAAGTCGGAATGGACACCTGGGGCAGCGACCACTTCCCGATCGACGTGACCCTGGCCTACAAGCCCCGAAGCGACGGACCACCATCGTCGTGTGGGACTCCTTCCGAGCCTGCCTGGACGGATCTCCAGCCTCCCAGGACATCTGCGAGGACATCAGGACAGCCCTGGCCGCCGCAACCAAGTCCGGGACTGCGCCAGCAACCGGACCCAAACCTGATCTGAAGTACTTCCGGCTGTGTGCTGCGAGGCGCCGCGCACAGAGGGCCCTGCGTCGGAACCACTCCCCCAGGCGTCTGACGGCTTACCGACGAGTTTCCACCGCCCTGCGCAGATACGCGGTCACGCTGCAGCGCTCCCAATGGAAGCAGTTCTCAGCCTCCCTGACCAGCAGCACATCGGCCCGGAAACTCTGGTCTGTCGTCAACGCCCTGGGGGGGGAGGAGGAAGGCGAACCCCTTCAGCTCCATGGCTCTAGCCAAAGGGGTCTCCCTTGAGGAGCTGGCAGAGGACTTCGCCGACCTGTTCGGCGCAGGGAGGGACGTCCCCTCCACGGCGGCACCTCCGGCATCCCCCACGGACATGGACCACCCCTTCACGGCCTGAGAACTGCGCTTCGCCATGGACCCCCTGAAAGCCAAGTCAGCCCCTGGGATGGACGGACTCACCTACCAGTGCCTGCGAAACCTACCGGACAAGACAACTACACGGCTCCTGGATTCCATCAACCAGTGCTGGGACAACAGCATGCTACCACCATCCTGGAAAGAGAGCGTCAACGTGCCGATATTGAAGCAAGGGAAGCCCCCGGGCGAACTGAGCTCCTATCGACCGATATCGCTCACATCATGCTTGGCTAAGTTGACAGAGCGGTTGCTACATCGCCGCATTACATGGCTACTTAATTCCAAGTCCTCTTTTCCCCCCTGCATGACAGGTTTTAGACGCAACCTTTGCTGCCAGGACTCTGTGCTGGACCTGGTCTCGGACGTGGACGACGCCGCCCAACGCAAGTGCAGAACGGCAGTGGTGTTCTTCGACATCAAGGCCGCCTTCGACAGCGTCCCCATCAACACCGTCATGGACTCCCTCGTCGACCCTGGAATCGGAGGCAAGGCAGCTGCTTTCATTCACGCTCTACTTTCCAACCGCTCTTTCAGGGTCCGACTGGGATCGACGCTGAGCTCCCCACGCCCACAGAACCTCGGTCTACCTCAAGGTACCCCTACCCCTGCTCCCAGCTACCCCTGCTACCCCAGCTACCCCTGCTCTTCAACCTCGTCATGGCTGGACTTCCCGAGGCCCTACCAGCAACAACACCTCCCCTGCAACTCTCCATCTACGCGGACGACATCTGCCTGTGGACCAACGGTAAGGACCCCTGGAAAGTGATGAAGACCATCCAGAGTACATCCGTGGCCTCGGACTCACCCCGTCAGCCGAAAAGACCAGGGTCATGCTGCTTGGTTCCACGGCAAACTGGTGTACGCTGCCCGAACCGATCCTGATGGAAAACACACCACTGGAACAGGTACGTGTCCACCGTTTTCTCGGAGTAACCTTGGATTCCAGGTCTTCCTGGGCGCCACTCGTCAAGGACCTCCAGACCCGATGCAAGACAACCCTGAACGTGACCATGCGACTCAGCGGACGGCACTCCGGCTGCCCCCAGAGGACCCTCCTGACCATCCACAACGCCACCACAGCCGCACGGATGCTGTTCGGACTCCCCTACGCCAAGCCCAGCAGATCAGCGCTGGAATCCCTGGAACTGCTCCACCATCGCGGACTGAAGCTGGCTCTCGGACTCCCACCTGGGATGCGGAACGTCGCCGTGTACGCCGAGGCTGCCGCTCTCCCTCTCCAACTACGAGCCACCCAACACCTGCTGACTGAACAGGACCACAGGACCACCAGACTGAACAGGACGACAACCGGAAGGGCGCTACTGCAGCGTCTAAGGGACCGACAACGGAGCCGTTTTTCATGTACACTTTTCACGCAGGACCAGCTGTTCCAGCCCATCCCACCAGTTCCCATTCCAGATGCTCCATGGAGGCTCCTCGGGACCGCCATCCGGACAACACTGCCAGGCCTGCCGCGGAAAAAGGACGTTCCGGATGCGGTGGCACAGTTCCTGGCCGCCGAGCGCCTTCATGAGAGCTACCAGGACTACCTGCACGTGTACACGGACGCCTCAGTCGACCCTGGACGACGCGCCTGCTCCCTGGCCTGCCACATCCCAGCAACACAGTTCTCCTGGGCCGAAGGATTGTCCGGACTCCTCTCCTCCACGGATGCAGAACTCCTGGCGATCACGGAAGCCCTGGACATCATCGCCAAGACGAGCGCCACCAAAGCGGTTATCCTCACGGACTCCCGCGGGGCTCTGTCGAGGCTAGACAACCGAGTAGTCAGAAAAGCTAGTGTATCTAGCAGTGCCTATCTAGCAAAACAATTGCTAGATACGCTAGCTTGCGTATTTAGCATCAACAAACAAGACCTCCCCCGTCCCCGCCCCATCCCGCTCTTGCGAATGTTAATTAGGGCTAAACCACGTGAGCGCCAGCCCACAGATACCGACCTCACTGTATCATCTGAGGAATTAACCACGTGGGCACCAGCCCACTTTCACGACTCCATCTGGTAAGCCATCCCTGCAACATGCCTTTCTTAATATTATAATTAGGTGCACGCTCTACTGTGTTGGAGTAAACCACGTCAGAGTGATACCGACCTCACTGTGTCATCTGAGGAATTAACCACGTGGGCACCAGCCCCCATATCGTAAGCCAGCCTCCAGCAAGTCCCTCGCACGCGCAACACGCGCTTCTTATTATAATTAGGTTGCATGCACACCTACTATGTAAATAACTAAGACTGGGCACGCGCCTCAGTCTTATAAAAACGGTGCATGCAAACGGAGATTAGTCAGAACAATAAAAAATGGCAGACCAGTTCTACATCAATTTACTCTCAAACGCTTCCACCGATGTATTTCCTAATAACGCGATGAGTAAGTTCAGAGTTAAACTTGCTCATCCTGTGCACTTAGATGGGAAGTGGGAAGTTGCCCTGACAGAGGTGAATGTCCCGCTTGCAATTAAGAACGTCACGGACACTGTTAACGCTATATCTGAAACTAGTCTCTTTGCTCCTACACTCACAACAGAGCAAATTAAGTTTCGCGCAGGAGAAAACATTATCATACCAATTCGACAATTCCTAACGAAACATTTAAAAAGCCAAGCAAGGATTCTACATGTCACTGGACATTATGAGCTACAACTGCCACTCAATACCGGACTTGAGTTGAGCCTAGCTCTCTCTGCCAAGCTTGGTTTTCCTGAAAAGATTATTGGATGTTCGGAAGTGGATGAAGGTCAACCAGTAAAAGTATTGAAGTATCAAGAGGATACAGAAGAAAAAATTATTTTAATCATGTACCGCTCACATACAACAAAATATGAAATTCCAGAAGGGTATTACGAGTCGGGAAAGGACCTAGTTGATGCAATAAATCATGCATACCGAACAAAGCTAGGGCTACCAGAAAGTGCACGTGTTTTGTTTTATAATCCATACAATGGAGTTTGTCAGCTGGAAGGTCGTAGCGAGGGTTATGTCACATTTCATCTATATTTGGCTCTGATGCTTGGATTCGGAAAAAGGACAACCTTCTCAAGTTTTGCTGTAGCCCAGCGGGATGTCTGTCTTTTTCCAGCACAAAATTATATCTTTATTTACAGTGACATCATCGAGAATGAAGCTGTCGGTGATATCACGGCACCTCTTCTCCGTTTACTCCCTTTCAGAGTGCAGAGTCGGAATGAAGTGATTTCATATTCTTTCACTAATCTTTACTATAAATATATATAAATATGTGATAGCAAAAGAACTGACCACCATTCAAATCGAACTGGCAAACGAGATAGGTTATTTCATTCCATTCATTGCCGGCTCAGGACGTGTTGGAGTGACACTGCATTTTCGAAAATGTATATAACACAGGCACCCTGTTGCATAGCACATTATGGTAGGGGCAAACGTGATCAACCACTGCCACATTATTCAGCTCCTCTTGATCAAGTCAGATCTGGTTATTTCTCTGATTTAGTGCAGCAGTTTATACCTATACTAACGAAGAAGGTAGCTCCCTACGTGAGTCGAAAGCTCCTCGACACTGGACGACACATAGCAGAAGAAGTTAAGCAGGGATCAACGTTTAGAGAGGCTCTAAGGAAAGGAGTTGGTCGTACAATCCATTCAACACGTGACGAGTTGCTTCAGAGGCTCAGAGGAAAAGGAAGGAAAAGAAAACAATCTGTCAACAATAAAAGCAAACGTAAGAGGGTGGGTCGGTCAGTAAAATCCCTGAAGAAGCGAAGAAAGGTCGATTTTTTTACTACAGAAAATGTCTAGCATCGCAATAGTACATAAGAATTCCTGCCTCTGCACCACGAACCATCTGGAACTGTTTTCTCTTCCTCCAACAAACTTTTCCTTGGAGAAGTCAGAATATGTGGAGTTTTTTTCCAGTTTCTGCCCCTACAGCAAGTGGTGTAATCGAATATAATGTTCCAGGTCTCGGAGGTGGATTCTTTGACTTGCAGTCTAGTTTTCTACACATTCAATGCAAATTGTTTGTTGTCAATGCAAAAAATTTGTACGAAAAAATGGAGATACAGCATCAAGTACAGTTGGCAGTACAGTGACACCAGATAGTGTGATACCTGTGCAAGCATTTGCATCCTCGCTCTTTCATCATGTCCACGTCTACCTTAATTCGACACTGGTTTCTAACTTCGAAAATTATGCGTATCGTTCATACTTGGACATAATAACAAATGCTAATAATGTTACTCAAACACACACCCTCTCTGCAATGCTCTACGAACCAGATCCAGTGGGAGAATCTGAAAATTTTGCCGCTCCTGTTGAGGCAAAATGAATTTTTGCACGCTACAAACGGACCAAAGGTTCGACACTCTGCGATCTTTATTCCCCTATCTTCAGTGATATATGTCAACAGGAAAAGTTTCTTCTCAATGAAGTCGACATAAGAGTTGTCCTTCGTCAGAACAGAGATGATTTTCGACTTCTTGCACCTGCCAGCGAGACTGAAAAACACACTATAGAGTTTCACGAATTGTGTTGTACCTGCGACGTGTGCAGGTTTCTCCAAGTGTACTCGTCGGCATCGAACGAAGACTTCAGACAACTCCAGCATCATACCTCCTTCGAGGATTAGAGATTAAGTACAGGACAATTGCTCCAAATCAATCTCAAGTGATTTTCGATTACCTTTACAGTGAACGAGTTCCCTCAAAGCTGACAGTATTGATGGTTAGAAGTGAAGCCTACCAGGGTAACAGACAAAGGAATCCATTTAAACTTGAAAACTTCAAGCTTAAGAGAGCTGTGCTTGATGTTGGTGGACAACAGTACACAGATGACTTTGACTTTCAACGATCGATCTACTCTAAAGGATATATTGATAGCAGAGCCTCCGGAGCCAAGACGAAAATGAGGAACGACTGCCCGTGTCGAACGATTAGCACGAAGTGCCTCGTGAACGTTACTTCACGAGTCCTTTATTTTCATCACAACAGCAAAGCAAAAGAGAACAAAGTGATGATGGGTGAAACTGTGAATTGATGCAATGAGTGCTTACAACATTCTCCCCCTCACGCTCATTCGTCAATTCACGGTGAAATGGAAGTCCACAATGTACGGCGCAAAAGTTGTTCTTGACTCCTGATACCGGTTTCGTCAGATAGTCGGCTACCATTTCTGTAGTGGGGATAAACGATACCTGAAAAAGTCCATCTTCTATTTCTTTCCTAGCAAACAAATATTTGAGGCCGATATGTTTGGACCTTTGGTGTTGGACGGGGTTTTCAGAGAGCTTGATTGCAGGTTGATTGTCACAATATAGTGCTGTCGCATCTTCGCATAGAGAGTCAAATCCCAGCTCACATAAGAACATCCTGAACCACTTCCCCTCCTTCATGGCTTCACACAGAGCCACATACTCAGCTTCACAGGTCGATAAAGCGACTATTCTTTGTTTCGTGGATTTCCAGGAGATTGCCGCTCCCGACACATCGTTTATCCCCACTACAGAAATGGTAGCCGACTATCTGACGAAACCGGTATCAGGAGTCAAGAACAACTTTTCTCTGCTCGCTCTTGTAATTCCAAAGCACGTTCAGGGATCCTGTCATGTGACTGCTTGCTCCAGAGTCGACCGTCCAACAGTCGTTGGACTCATTATTTTCGCAGGTACCGAAAGCATATTCGCTGCGTGAGCCTTGTATTGGGACTTCTTCACTGGTCGAGTTCGCTATCCTCGCAGTCTGGTTTGGCCTGTCCCCTCTTCTGTTGACGAACGGTGACGGGTTTCCTCTCTTTAGATTGCGCTCTCGTGGTCCCGACGAACGGAATTCTCTGGCAAAATGGCCTGGTTTACCACAGTTGTAACAATGTAGTTTATCGATCACTCGTGGTCCTCTGTTCATGACTCGCGCCTTGTGCGCAGCTTCTTCAGTCGTATCCCTCCGCTGTCGTAGCTCTTCCTGTACTATGGCGTACTTCACTCTCTCGGGCGTCAAATCAGATGCGTTACAAGCATCAAAACTCCTGGCCACGTTATAGTAAGCCTTCGGGAGCCCCTGGATCGCTAGTGAGGCCACTTCAGCGTTGTCAATCTTCTCACCTAGTACACTGAGTTGCTCTGCCAAATATTCGACGCGCTGCATATGCTCAGTAGCAGTTTCCTGATTTTTCCACTTGGCGTTGTTAAGTTCCCTCTTCAACGTCAACACCCGTTCAAGGACTCGACCTCTGTTCACTTCCTCGAGCTTTTGCCAGACTCCTTTTGCTGTCGTCTGGTTTATCACGTAGCTGGTCTGGTTCATTCCGAGTGACTGGACGATGACATTCATGGCTTCTGCGTCGCTTTTGTTCCATTCTCGAATGACTTCAGACATAGAGGTTTCTTGAGGTGACCTCGAGGAGGTTGTGGGCTGTTGAGGAGGATCATCCGTGATCACATGCCATAGCCCTTTGGTCTTCAAGTAGACCGTAACCTTGTAGCTCCAAGTCGGATAATTGTCTTTATCTAATTTCTCCAGTTGACTCACTGCCTGCGTCATCCTTTCTGATGCGTCGGGTACCGGGGTCGCTAACTGGTAGATAAGTCCTGTTACAGGGTTCCTGGGCCCATAACCATTGATAGCAGAGCCTCCGGAGCCAAGACGGAAACGAGGAACGACTGCCCGTGTTGAACGATTAGCACGAAGTGCCTCGTGAACGTTACTTCACGAGTCCTTTATTTTCATCACAACAGCAAAGCAAAAGAGAACAAAGTGATGATGGGTGAAATTGTGAATTGATGCAATGAGTGCTTACAACATATATGAATTTGCTTCACAAGCTGAAGCGGAAAGACATACCTCTAGCTCCGGCTGCATATGAGAAAGAAACGTTTATGCTCTACTACCATCTCACTCCAGATGTGGAAGTGCAGTCGCTGAGTCCAGTGGTACAAGCCAATGTTTGTCTCACCCTAACATTTGGTGGAAATCTTACAGAGGCTGTTACAGTTCTCTTTGTTTCAGAAACACCTCGTGTGCTAGAAATCATCAAAGACAGACGAGTCAAATTCGTATTGAAAAAAAATGGAGGAATGGGAATTTTATGCAGCCTTTGCTCGAAATCACTGCACAAGGCCACTGTTTCGTGGAACATTTGCATGCAATGAAATTGCAAGTCAAAAAGCTGAACCAGGGCTGTATGCTGTAAACACAGCTCCTAGATCCTCTCCTGGAGAACACTGGACCTTATGTTACATCTCTAAGAACAACAGCATTTCTTATTTCGACAGCTACGGCATACGACCAGTTTGCAAAGAAATCTACCAGTTTATTCACCCAACATCTTCCTTTCACTACAATGCAAAACGACTTCAGGGATATGGATCTGCTACATGTGGACTGTACTGCTTGTATGTAGGTAGTCTTCTAGCCTGTGGTTTCTCTCTTCAAGAGTGCACTCAGAAGTTTTCACCAACCAACTTCAGACACAATGACAGATTGATAGAAACACTTGTTCGAAACAATTTCCCAAGAAAAACAGAGGATATGTCATGCTGTAGTGTACTATGAGCATTCAATAAAATTTCAGTTTGCCTGAAAAGAGCTTTATTTGTCAACTTAATTTGCACACTATATAATGAATCATTGGTAATAAAAAAATCTCATCTGAGATAGGCTATTTACAAACAGTGACTTGCAAACAAAGACATTGTTGATGATTACATACATGCCATTAGAAACTGGTTATTTCATACACATACAGTCAAACTCCTTTATAGCGAACACCTTTTTAACGAAAATACCACTACAGCAAATTTTTTTGCGGTCCTGCTGGAGCCCTATAGGTCCAATAATGGACATCCTTTTTAACGAAAATACCTTTACTGCGAATTTTTTTTGCTGTCCCCTGAGTTTCGTTGTAAAGGAGTTTGACTGTATAATCAAAAATTTTCTGACACGGATGATTTACAAACAGTGACTCTCATCTGAGACAGGCTATTTGCAAACACTGACTTGCAAACAAAGATGTTGTTATAGATTACATACATGCTATTAGAAACTGGTTATCACATACTCTTATAATCAAATTCTTAGAAAACAGGTTATTTCATGCACATATAATCAAATTCGTCTGAGACGGTCCATTTACAAACAGTGACTTGCAGACAAAGTCAGTTGTTATTTCCATCGCAAATGCATGCAGCAATATGGGAAAGCAAACTGTCTCTTTCACTAACATCAAGAGCTACACATTACTTCTGGAAGACATGAAATTCATCAGACCAGGTCTTAGCTTAGTCATCACTCGTGACTAACAAATATCCTCTAGCTCCTAACTCACAGTTGTAAGTAATCCCACACTGACAACCATAGATGTGGAATAATGCAATAGCTTTAGTTCATGGTTCTAACATGACATCGTTCTAATATATGACAAACCATAGCTATATGGATGTAACATCTTTATTACAATTTTTTTCTGTGGGACCAGGAATAGAAGGGCAACATCTGTTGCGGGGGTGATAACAGATGAGTTCCCTCCTACTCCTGTATGCCAACTCTGTAATGAAACCTCGTGACAGTGCACACCCCAACACCATCGCTTCATTAGAGAGACCAATCCGTACACATTAAAACAATTCAACCATAGCCAAAAGGTAGCGTGTCAATTCCATCATCACAAATGAAGCGTTTCGTATCCAGTGGATTGAGGGCTATTTTTGTCACTGACACACTTTTGTTGACATTGTCCTTGTGCACAATGAGGTTCTGTTTAACTTTATGCATTGTGCCCTGCTCGAGAGCATTCGTGTACATAGAGAAGTGGAGTTTTTGTGCTTCACATTGTTTAACACCCTTAGCGCGATTGTACTGCTTTTTGCTGCACAGATCGAGGGCGTACAGCTTTGGCTTCAGACAACAGAAGCCAAGAATGTGATCACGAGGAAGCTCATTTTTAAACTTTCCTAGTACCATCCTGTTTTTTGTCGAATAGAGTGGGTGATCAGGGTCATATCCAGAGTTGTCTCGATGCTCGTCAGCTAGTTCGTGGAGTACTTTATCGTCACTCAGCATCACAATGTAAGAATCAGTGTCTATGTATAGCAGTCGTGTATCAGGGGCTACACGGAGAAGATGGTTATGATAAAAATCAAACATCTTCAGCTTAGACAATTCCAATATTGTGAAGCCCAGGTACAGCGGTTGCTTCATGCGAAGAACAGACTGACTAAATTGGAACAAGATGACGTGAGAGCTCAGAGGCCGGAACTGTTTCAAGTTTGGTTTACGTAGAAGCTTCAACACTTGCTCATCTGTTACTGTGAGGCGACAATTTACGAATTTCCTGACTTGCATACATGTCCTGCCCTATACACTATTAATCATTAGCTTTGATTGCTGTTTCTCAAATGCGTTTGTAGCTCGCTTCTGAAGTTCGTGATTGAAGTCGACATAGGATCGCAGAAAGGGCTTTTGATTGAACTTGAGAACCCTGTGAACTTTAGTGAGACGCAACCCCAATTGCAGATACAGTTGCAAATTGCGATAGTAGAGAAAGTACCTCTCTTTATCAAATAATGTTAGCAACAGTTTTGCTTCGGTAGCTTTCTGTGGAAGATTGAACTTCTTCATGAGCGCCTTCTGATAGTCTGACAATAGCTCATAACGAACGGACATTTTTTCAGGGGCAACGGGAAGATCTCTGTGGCGTTCATGAGTTGCTCGGTCATACACTAGGTCTACCTCAAGAAAGTAACCCACAGGGGTATAATCTCGTATCTGAGCTATATCCAAGTTAACAATTTCCTCCTCAGTGAGCCACTCAAATCCTCCGTAAGGCAATGGTTCTCTCATGACTGCTCCATACAGGCCATTTACATCAATGTAGTTAATTATTTTTTTTTCTTTTTCGGGATCAAACTGTTCTGTTCCTGGCACATTCGCAGTTGCTTTTCTCAGGGAGCACTGTGTGACACCTCCTCGTAAGCCATTCTCGATGAGCAGGTACGCGTTGGGGTCGTTAATTAGTTCTAGTTCTACCTGACTCATTTTTAGTGCACAAGACATGCTTAATCCTGGAAGGGATACAAAATGAAATGGTTCAATCTTGTGCACATCGAGTGTCCACTTTCGAAAGTTCTGAAACACATCTGCTAAAAGCAGTGTGTCTGTCAGAAGGTATAAGTCCGAATACTCTCCAAGACTCTTGAGCCGAAATTTTTCATACACATTCTGCGCGTGGTTGTAGTCTTGTTCACTTACTTCGGTTCCATTCAAAACGTTAAAGAACTTATCTCGAGGTGGTAGCGAAGGCTCATCATAGGCTTCAAAACTGGTGACAAAGTTATAACAGAAGACCCCCTTACGAAGAACCAGCTGAAAGTGTTCCTCATTTGGAAAAAACTGGCGAAGGCATTGAAAGTTGGATTCACCTTTATCACGTAGATTTTTCACCAGTGTTTCAAGGCTTGCGTTCAGAAAACTCAAACTGTCCAAGAATCGATAAGAGCCGATGTCAATTGCTTTAAATTTTTGACAGCTGGTGGCAATCACGTTGATGTCTGACTTCTTAAGGAGATGTAAATGAGACAGGAGAAAACTCATGTCATAGTTAGCATTATGTGCTATGATTGGAATCTTGGGTGGCACTCTCAGTTTCAGGTTACACGTCTGACATAGTGTTTGTCGAAATTCTCCGCTTACATGGTCATGGTCTCGAACTTTTTGTCTTTTAGCAAAGGATTCTTTGCAGATATTACAATGAGTGGCTGCTGTATGTTGATGCTCATTCTCTTCGGTCATTTCTAGAGGTGCAAAAGCATGTATCCATCCTAAAATTTCGTCATGCAATTTCCGCAGCAGCTCCATAAATACTGTGACACAATTAGGACCACGGAAAAGATGCTTTTGCAACACGTGTGAGTCGGATGCACGTATAACCAAAAGGCAAAATGAGGAAGGACAGTGATCCTCATACACGTTTGTTTCCTCCAAACAAGGTGACAAAACACTTTCAAAATCATATACACAGTAGAAAGGAACTTCCGACATGAGATGTTCCCCGGCAAATGCTACCGTCTCTCCCTTCTTAGGGTAAATTGTCTTAGCAACCTTCTGATGCAAACACATCTTTAAATGATCACTGAGGATTCTGTCTGATGAGAAGCCCATCATACACCTCTTGCAATGGAACCGTCCGCTAGGTTGAAATAATTCATTAAAATTTGTGATAAGCAGAAAATGAGAGTCGATTTGCAACAGATCCACATGTTTCTCACGCTCGTCATCGACAACCTTGATGGGGTACAGAGATTTGTCTTCGCTTTCGTAGGCGTACACATTGATACTGATACCATTATTTTTTTCGAATGCTTCAACCTCTTTTGGGAAAGCTACCGGGAATGTTTTCGGAAAAACATACTCAGAAATATATGGTCTGTATGAAGATGCCCTACGCCTGCGATAACCAGTAGCAGGATGCAGTGCAGCTATTACAGAGAAGGCAAAACACTTGTTCTGCTCATCTTCATGCAAACCGAAGTCCACACACAACAGAGAACGAAACTTATGCTTCAATTCTTGCGGTAACTCAAACTGGGCACATCCAATCAGTTGAGGCATCAAACGTCCAATGTTCATGATACAGGCATGAATGCGAAAGAGAAAAAAAACTGGACCTTCTACTTCGAGGTTTTCCAAATTTTGTGCTATTTCAGCAGTCACTTGAGTGATAGAAGGTTCGATATCTGCCTCTGACCATACTGTCACTACTTTGGAAGGCACGAAACTAATTTCGAGCTGTAACTCATCGTCTGGCGTGTGACGACCAAGTTCCACTTTAAGCAATACAAAATAGCGCAGTGGGAAACCAAAGTGTCGTAAGGCATCAGCAATGTACTATCTGTACTTGTGAAAAAAGGTTGTAACATCATGTCCGCTAACGTCCCTGTCGTGTAAATGTAGCTCGAACCGATTAGTATAGTTTCGCAGTGTGCACAAAGTCTCACAAAAAGGAATGCAGGGGGCTTGAAGATTGTGAACATTTGCCAAGTGAATCTGAAGACCTAATGCTGTTGCATAATACTGCCGTTCGTGCTGGGAGCATAAGTGACACATAACCATATCTCATCACTTTCTCTTCGAATTGGTGAAGATAATATCTGGCGAAATGACTTTTTTACCATCTTTGGTAAACCGTTCTTTCTTCTCCATTTTGAGATTTGGAAGCAGTCGCATTTCCTCTAGCTCTTCCTCCGAAAATTTTTTGAAGCGTCCAGGTAGATACACTTTCACTGGCTTGTCGTTTTCCATGCGGAGCTCCACGTATACTGCCTCGCCATACATAGTGTCAATTTTCTGAATGTCCAGCACTTCGAACTTTTCGTTTTTGGGTATGTTGCTCATTTTCTGAATTTCACCGTCACCACATTTTTTCAGTTTATCCAACTTTTCCATGACGGATGACATAGCTTACTTGTGTTATGGAGGCTTCGCTGTTATGATGACAATTTGCTTTCTCCTCTTGCTGTATAGAATGAACTGAAAGAGAAGAATAGATTTGTAAACTCTTACATCTTCCACAGGAATATGTAACACACCTCCTCAGTCTGACGTTCTGAATGAAGAACCACTCTCTATGTCCGCTCTTATATAGCGATTGCATGCAGCTCTCTAACATGTGTGCACAGCCTTGAACGTCTACATCCTCGCAACGTTATACGTGAAGACATGTTTCAGTGTGTCCTATCTAACTTCATTGGTCAGGTAACTAACATACCTGCGTGCACAACCTTGAATGTCTACAACCTTGAACGTGTGTACTTCGACTTTGGGCAAGCTTAGAGCACAGACTTGTCTTTGCTTGTTGTTGTAACCTTCCATTATAGAATGCTCCTGGTCTGATAACTAACACGGCTGTGCGCAACCTTGAATGTCTACAACCTTGAATGTCTGTATTTCAGTTTAGCCAATCTGAGAGTGATGTACAGGCTCGTCTTTGCTGTAACCTTCCTTTATGTAATGTTGTGATTTCATAGCATGCTTCATTCGTTTGCAAAAGATGGCTGAGGTTGGACCTTATAGGTTTACCACTCCGGTCTCAATGACCATATCAGGTCAAAGCCAGAGTGGAAAGACGACACTTGTTACACGTCTAATTAAACATAGAGCTGCTGTCTTCGACAAACCATTTGATCATATATTGTACATATACTTGTACAAACAACCAATCTTCGATAATTTTCCAGAGGTGACCTTCAGTCAGGATATTCCTACTAATCTTGATACTGTAAGAAATTCTTTAATTATATTTGATGATTGCTTAGCCGACAAACAAAGGCTCAAAGAAATCTGCAATTTTTATGTAGCTGGCTGTCACCACCTCAACTGTTCAGCTATTTTCATAACACAATATTTATTTATTAATGATCCTCTGTATAGATGCATTCAGTTTAACAGCAGTGCCTTAATTTTATGTCGTTCCGCCCGCACTGCGGACCAAATGCAAATACTTTCACGACAACTGTTTGGTCGAAAGAAAAGTGAACTACTGCCAAGTATATATAAAGATGCTTGCAAGAAACCATATTCATACCTTGTAATTGACCTATCCCAAAACTGTTCAGACCAATTTAGAGTGTGGACTAATATATTTCCAGACGACCAGCGACAAATAGTATATAAGACATGAAACGTGTCAAGAAGAATATTCATTTTCTTCAGTTGCTTGCTGATGCAAAGTTGCCGGAGCAACGTTATTTTCTCCTGGAACATGCTACGAGAGAGCAACTAACTGCTATTCGAGAGATTTGTATGAATCTTTGTAAAGGAAACATTAAGGTAGCTCCAAGAGTGAGAAATCAGTTGCAACCTTATGCAACACCTATCCGCTTTTTGGCAAAACGAGACGCTACAGGAGTGAAGAAATTTCGAAAGGTATTGCAACAATCTGGTGGTTTTGTACAGTTCCTTTTGCCACCTTTGCTGGGTCTCCTCTCGACTTTAGGTGGAAGGGCGATAGCAAAAGCAATCGGAGTGTAGTCGATGCAGAAATACGAGCTTGTGCCTTACCGGGAAACCCCCATCCCACAGATATTGAAGAAAAATGAACCAGACGATATCAAAGCAAAAGAGATAATCCAATATCTTCACTCCTTGCTACATCCCACTGTGAGTGAGAGCACACCTACACTGGGTTCAACAACAGCGACAGAAGAGGAAACACAGACCGAGGAAAAAAGTAATACTGTCGTTGATTTCATGAGCAGTGGCTATAAAATCAGATCAGAAAACCTATTACGTCTTCTGGAACCAACGATCTCATGGGATAGGAAAACATTTCAGATAATTGTCGACGGTGAGCGAGTAGACAATACTAATATAATTGACCTCGTATACTATCTCGTGACGAAAGCAAGAAATGTTCAAAGACCACCCTATTTTGATCAGATTTTGCCACTATTGGTCAAGCTAAACTTACCAGCACTTATTGTGCACCCATCTCGTCTTCAAAAACATACGGCAGAGAAAACTCTGGCCACTCCTTCAGCTCATTCCGTAAGTGAAGCTTCCACACCTCGACGTGCGTCACCACCGCTCACACGAGCCGCGAAGCGCGCACGACAGCTCACATGGACACCGTACTGAACTCCGAGGAGAGAGGCCACTTCGAAGAAGAAAAAATACTGTCACACTTCCCTCCAAGACATCATAAAAAGGTATTAGCTATGCTTCAGCTGATGACAACGGTTCTGGCTTACGACGAGTACGGAAGAGTTATCTGTCACGGAAAGGTGGTGCCACACTCATCTATTGTTGAGCTTTTGAAGTACGAACTTCACAACAGGCAACCTCCCTGGATGAGAGGAGACGTTTCAGCTACAATCAACGCTTATCTATCACTCGATGCTCTTAGAGTTTGCAGTAGGAAGAAGTACTAATGGCAGCCTACTATGACCCGCAACATGTCGGCAGCTTTAGTGGAGTGCAGAGACTTGCTCGAGCCATTGGCGAAAAGAAGGACAAAGTCACTAAATTTCTGGAGACAAGTGATGTGTACAATTTGCATAAGGAATACAAGCGACCCATGAAGTTTCGAAAAACCATTGCACTTGGACTTCGCGAACTATTCCAGGCTGACCTAAAGGATTTGCAAAGTCTAAAGAACCAGAACGATGGTTTTCGCTATTTGCTCTTTTGTATAGATGCTTTCTCTCGGCTTCTTGCCATTGTACCTATTCGTAATAAACAATCTCCCGAGGTTATTCGAGCTTTTAAACTTGCCTTTAAAAGAATTGGGACACCCAAGCTTTTGCACACAGATCGTGGAACAGAATTTACAAACAAGGTGGTACAACAGTTTCTGAAAGCAAGGTCTTTCTCATCGTTTTTGGCAAAACGCACTCGTCAGTTGTCGCCGCGTGGTGGCATACGAATCGCTGTGACACCACGACACCAATCGACACCAGTGAACATTCTATGTTCTGTGTGGCGACTGGTGTGCTGCCTTTCGAGGACATAAAGGTGGCAGCCGAAGGTGAGAGCATCTCGTAGCATCGTTTACCTCATATAGTGCATTTGTCTGGGAAAAAATGTTCGCATCTTTGTGGAGTGTTGCCGAGCTTGCGAAATTTTTGGTGTAGCGCGCCAGTAATACCCATAGTATACTCATACTGCTATATTTAGCCAGATAATGGACGCACTTTCTTATTCCACGTATCGTAATAAAGGAGGAACAAAAAAAACGCGGCACAATAAAGAAATGTCCTATTTATTTACTTGCGAAAAGAAAACTGACGCTCAAGGTATACATATCTCGCTACAATGCGAAGTATTCGAGTCGAATTCCCATGTACGCTGTATACACGGAGTAAAAGTATCAGCCTGGTTAATTATGCAATTTTATATGTACGATATTTCGGCACCACTACACGATCTGCGTAATGGCAGTATTCCACATAACATTTTTATGTCACGCAGCCGCAAAGTTAGTCCTCAAGGTCATGAATACCACCGTCATGAAAGAGCTTGGGACTGCGTCATGGAGTATTCGGTTTCCGGGATGCGAAGACGAGATGTACACCCAGAAATACTTAGAATGCCTGCCGAGACAGCAGACTCTGACAGGCTGGCATTACGTAGGCACCTGCAAGATGGGTTGTGACGAAAAGTCTGTCGTGGATCCATGGCTCAGGTAAGCAAATCTTTAAAGGATCAGTGAAAGGTCGCACCCATGATTTTTTTTTCCTGGCTGGAGCAGGTCGACGACAAATACCATACAATCTTTCAAAAGGTCAATAACCGTAGCTGACCCATAGCATGAGAGCGAAGTCCTTGATGTACACGCGCTCTAGAAACGCATCAACTCCTTGGTGGGCCAGTAGAGGATTAGTGAAGCTGCTGTTGCCCCGTGGAGCGGCCGAGACCAGGATCGATTAGAGCTAAGGGGCCCGGCTACGTCACACCAGCAGATCGCGCAGGCCTTCCAAGTATACGCCGGTTTGTGCAACGGGATATTTTTATATGCGTTTTTCTCAACTGAGTTGTGTTGCCAGCTGTAGGATGGGACACGCGCAAGCTTAGCCACATCACGCAGTGGCTAGATACTATTTCTCGAAAATGGTTTGCATGCTGTGCTCCCGATGCATTGCTCGATGAACAGGCATTTTTAAAGAAGAAAGCGCCACCTGTGACACGCAAGGGCTCATCGGAACCTAGAGCGCCTTAGAGCATTTCGAAATGGTCAAAGGCAGAGGTAGAGGAAGAACAACAACATTCTCGGTGTGCGTGCAGCAGCGTCAGCTGGGGTAAACCATAATCGAAGCAGACGACGGAGCAGTGTCCCGCAAAGTTCCCATGTCGCTTTGCACCGCGCACGTGGTGGCGCGTGCATCTTTGTAAACTTTGTAAAGCGAATATCGCTCCGAGATCGAGTAGTGTCGGCGTGCTGCGGAGAAACGATGAACTACCATTGTGTGGACGCGTCGTCTGCTTTTACACGCTTATTCAGCGTTTACTGCAGTAGGTGGAGCATTGGAGAACCGGACGGTATCGAACCAGTGATCTTCCGGCGAATGTACACTAGAATTATGGAAAAGAAATATCAATTCCGAACGTTGGTCCACGCGTTATCCACACTAGGAGGGTGACAGTTTCGCCCCCTATAGGTCGATCTCGCAGCGAATATTCAGTCCGACTAATGCGCTTTGGGCCACGTAAGCTTTCGGCAACGGATGAAAGCGCCGCGGGAAAACTGTTTGACTTGCATCTCGCTCTTTTCTGCCGCTTAAAGTGAACGAAGCAGGCGCGCGTACGTCGTGAATTGCGCCATACTTCGTAACAGAAATCATCTGTCGCCCGGGTCTACTGAGCGACATCGCAATTCGGCACCTTTATTCTATCCGCTACGGGACTGCCGAGGGGGACAAGTGGGGAACGAACGATTAAATTATGTAGTTCTGCTAGCCATTCTGATCAACCGTGCAAGCTGTCACTCCTTGTGCGACTGAAGACACCGGGAGGCAGTGACCAACCAGTGAAAGCAAAGAAGAACAGGAGTGTCGAAGGCGGATGAAAACAAACGGTTAAGTGAGAGCTGAAAGACGGGCTTGTTGCTATGGGTCCATATTCGAAAAGGGGAGAGCACAAAACAGAGCAGATGACATGTACAAGCCTCGGAACGTGTGCAGAATTTTTGCTTGTCCACTCTCACCATTCTCCGTTCCCCCCTCCGAGAGCCCCCGCCCTGCAGTGGGAACGTAGGTTAGATGTCATAGTTTCTTCAAATTTTGAAGTTTTCGTGGCCAGTTTCGGAACCGAAGCGGTCGGCGGGGTAGCAATTACAAGTAGATGGAAGTGTTAGAGCTGAGCAAAAAATTAAATATATGGAAAATGTGGGAAACAAACAATCATCTTCTCGCAGCCACGAGGAAAGATTTTTTAGCTCCATATACCACACTGACGCACGGGGTCCCACGAGCGAAGCACTTCTGCTATGCATGGTGGTACAGTACGACGATAATTTCTTCCTCACTTCACCGTTGCCGGACGTTATCAGCCCTGCGCGAGCTCAGCATCACTGTGCCCTTGCTGTGTTAACATCCACTGTTACGACTTCGCGATACGTGCAGAATGGCATTTCCACACGCGACATCACACGGGAAGAGCGCTGCGACGAAATGTAACGAAATGCGCATATACTTCCTGCTACATATACTATCTTCAGCTCCACAAGTTACGAGGGGCGTTCAAGTCAAACCGGGACTTTTCATTTTTCGCAAAAGTAAAATGAACTTACAGGCGAGAAATTTGTTTTATTTTTCAACGTAATCCCCAGCTGCACTAAAGCACTCGTCCCAGCGTTTCACGAGGGCTTGGATGGCAGCAGTGTAGAAATTCTTACCGGCGCGTAGCAGCCATGATGGGACCGCGTTCTTGACCTCTTCGTCGCAGCTGAAGTGGCGGCCCCCAAGCAACGCCTTCAGTGGCCCGAAGTGATAGAAATCGCTGGGGGTGAGGTCTGGACTGTAAGGGGGATGTGACAGCAACTCCCAGCCAAGTTCCTGTAAGGTGCGTGTCGTGAGATGCGCGGTATGTGGGCGTGCATTGTCCGGTAGGAGGAGGAATCCTTTGGTGATGAGGCTCGGCCGCTTTTGCTTCAGCGCCTTATGCACATCCCTGAGAACCTGGCAGTAATATTCACTATTGGTCGCACTATTGATATCGAGACATGTTATTCGTCGGTCCTTGAGGATCAGGCGCTCCAGAAGTTGGATGTTCTCAGGAACCCTGACACTGGGCTCTGAGCCGCCCCGGCCGGGATCGACCAGCACTGATGTACGGCCGTCTCGGAACCGTTTGCACCACTCAAACGCTTTGTTGCGGCTAAGTGTATCGTGGCCATACTGAGCCTGAAGTTTTCTGTGAATTTCAGACGACTTTACGCCTTCATTCACGGGAAACTTCATGACAATTCGCTGTTCGATGTGCGCGCTCACCTCGTTGTCGGCCATCTTGTCCAGCACGTGTCTTCTGTTTTGCACAAACTTTGGACCACCACGTGGTGAACGTGGAGGCCTGTCGCGTGTGAAAATGACGAAAAAGAAGTAGCGCGAGCCATTTGTACACTCAAGAGACAAAAAGTCCCGGTTTGACTTGAACACCCCTCGTATATTGGGAATTATCATAGTAAACATTTAAGTACAGGGCGCTTTTTTCCCCAGTATTCCACGTGAAGTATGTTACACGTTAACTCGTAACTCGTAACTCTGTTAACTCGGTACCCTTTAGTAAAGGATAAAAAATCGCAATATTTTATCCTCTATTTCAGAAGCTACCAGGTACCCTCTGAGCAGTACCTTTTATAGAAGTTACAAGGAAACCCACTAATTAGAGGTTACGGCCTTCAATCCAGCACCTGCCCGTAAAGGTTACGCCAACGTGCGGCTTTTTATACAGGATGTTCATTTTTATTCGCAACAGAGTAGCGCTCATTTGGCAGGTGGGAATTTTTGCTAATTAATCGATCCGTAGTTACAAACACATGCGTCAGGAAATGTCGGAAATGTTTGTAACTACGGATGGGTTAATTTGCCAAAATTAACATAACCCACCTGTCAAATGAGCGCTGGTGTGATGCGAATAAAAACAAACAGCCTGTGCGTGGGATACGGACAGACATTTACAGAACACACCAAGCTACCAAAATGAACCAGCAGAAAAGGAGATCTTGAACATATGTATATTACAAAAACAGAAGTCTGTCGAGAGGTGACACATTGTGCACAATTGCGATTCTGATGTGAGGAGAAACCATGGTCGCTTTACCATGTATGTGGAAAAACGTACTATCTTCTAAGTGAGAAGCAATGCATAAAAGTGCGAGGAAGCCAGCGAGTCAAAACAACTGACCTATGTTTGCTAAGCTGAACAGACCCAACGAAATGGAGAATTGCAGCAGAAAAAAATTTATTCCACATTCGTGTTGCAGAGGCGAGCGCAAATGGCAATACAATATTACATAAAACGCACACAACCTTGAGGAATATGAGTGTACAGTAACGCAGGAGACACTACATTACTGCGTTATCAGCGTTGGAGGCGCTCTGGGACGAGTTTGTGAGGTACCGCATTGCGCTGGTGACGGTGTGTGAACCTGCATGTGGGATCCTGGGAACAAAAGTTTGGGCAATGAGAGTTACGGAACCATTCAAATCCGTACAAAGCACAAGGTACAAAGCAGCACAAATGCGGGAAGGCGTTCACTCCGCGATTGAGTCTTAGAATATCGTAAGAATACAACCAGTAGGAAGCTGCGAATTATATATCTCGATGCATATATCCGCAGCTCGCAAAATGCACGCCGGTGTATTGACTTGGCGACCAAGTAAGAGCAGAAAAGTAGCAAGCGTAAGTGGCGTTCATATGCAGGACCGCAAAACGCTTGCCATAATCACAACAAACATGCGCTAAGAGCTCTTGCTATCAAAATAACGCAAGTGCCTAGCACAAAATGTACACTTACCCAGTGTATGAAGTGTGTGAATTAGGGCTGCGGTGGTGACGTTCGTTTTCGGTTATATATTCTTTGCAATCTTCGCACTCACTACACTTTCCCCTGAGAACACCGAAAATATCCTTCTTTGCTAGCGCCATCTAGCTTATCCGTTGTTCCTGACGATACTATGATAAACGCGAGGAAAACCACTGATTAAAACAGATTACACTTGTTAACGGACGGACGACGAGCGTTAAGCGTTTCAAGGAAACCGCTCTCAGTGTGGATAGACCTAGACCAGGCTCGGCTACGCAGCGAAATCGGAAATCTTGGTGGTTGCGGCATTGACAATGGTTTTCCATACCTTTAGAAAGAAACATACTATCAGTATTCCAGACTGCGAACTTATAATCTGTGTTCATACAGCATTGATAACATGTAGTCGACGTATAGATGACGCTGAAACAGATAAAAAATAACAGCGTAGATTCGCAACTGTCGTCTCGAATGGGAGGCAGAAACGCGGCATTATGCTGAAAAACAGAAGGAAAACAAACGATAAGAAACTAACAAAGAAATTATCGTTGGAGATTTCGCTTAGAAGTTACAGTGTCGGAGTAGAGGGTACATTTATAAGTTACAACAAGCTGTTTTTGTTTTTTTCCGAGATGTAACTTCTATTCGTGTTGTAAAGACATGACCTTGGTCGCTTTTAACCTCTAAATATGCGTTACAGTGGTGCAACCTATAAGAAATCTCGAAATCTACGTCTATATAGAAGTTACATGTTTCTAAAAGTTACAATAAAAGGTACGGGTTTAAGAGTGCACGACTACTTGGAGAAGCTGGATTTCAACAATTACCCGACCTGGCGATACAAGATGATAATACTGCTGAAATCAAAGGGAGTTTGGTCCACTGTGGAAAGCGATCCCCCCGAAAATGCTGAGGAGAGAACACGATGGGACAAGAGTGAACTGGAGGCTGTAAACTTGATGGTGCAGTCCCTTTCCAGTGCTCAAACCAGCTACATCCTCAACCACACATCCGCCAAAGGTATATGGAAGAAACTTGAAGAGGTAAATAGAGGGCGCCTACTGGAGAAGAAACTTACCCTGAAGCGGGACCTGAATGGCATCAAGTGGAGTAAAAGTGAGAACGCATCGCAGTACATGCATCGAGTGGAATCCCTCTGGGAACAGCTACGAAGCCTAGGTGATACTTTGGAAGAGTCTGAGGCTGCTGCTATCGCCATCCAAGGGCTCCCAAGAGCTTACTATGGAGTAGCCCGGGGATTCGATGTGTGTGCGATGGCAGATATTACACTCGAAAAGGTGAAGTATGCGATCTGCCAGGAGGAACAGCGTCAAAAGAAAGATTCTGGAGACGAGGCGGCTTGCAAAGCCCGTGCTCAGTTCAAGAGGTACCCACAAGACAAGGACGCAAGGCAACTCAAATGTTTCAACGGTGGTAAACCCGGACATTATGCACGAAATTGCTGGAGTCGTCAGACGGACACTAATGGAAAACAATTGCAGTCGCAACGCCGTCGAGATGAACGGTTTCGAGGTGACAAGCCAAGAGAAGGAGCCAGATTTGCCAAGTCATCGACTGGAAAGGACGACACTAAACAAGTCACCAAAGAATTCGCCTTCGGAGTAATTGAGAATACGTGTCGTTCGGACGATTGGTCGATCGACTCCGGGACCACTAGTCACATGACTGGTTGCATCGACATTCTAAGGGACTTCAAGGAAGAAAATCACCGACAGGTCACAGTAGCGAACGGGAAAAGCATTGATGCCGAAGGCTCAGGAACTGTTATTTTTCGTGTCAAAAACGACTACGTGGACAATACCCTCAAAGCTAAAGACTTCCTCTACGTTCCTGGCATCACGGATAATCTAATCTCGGTATCTAAACTTACCGACAGTGGGATGGAAGTGACCTTCAGCCATGACGACTGCACAGCGCGCAAAGGAGACGAATTTGTTTTCTCGGCTGCCAAAGTGAACGGAATTTATAAGCTAAACGCTGAAGTCGTACCAGCCAGTGAACGAGCTGACCACGCCAAAATAGATAATGTAACGACGCTGTGACATCGCCGAATGGGTCATCTGAATATTGATATGCTCGTTAAAATGTCCACTACAAACGCAGTTGCTGGATTACCGCCTTTGTCAAAAGTCACCCAAGTCTGCGAGGACTGCATCGCCGGCAAGCACTCTCGCCGGCCTTTTCAGGGAGCAGGAGAAATCTGTTCAGAAGAGGTACTTACACTGCTACACGTAGATTTGTGTGGACCCTTTCAAGTGGATTCCCTCGGAGGCAGCAAGTATATCATGGTTATCGTGGACGACCACAGCAGACGAGTAGCCGTACACTTTTTAAAGCATAAAAGCGAGGCAGCTGAGGCACTACAGGACTATATAACTACAGCGGAAAGACAGTGTGGGCGGAGCGTCAAACGAATCCGCAGCGACAACGGCAGTGAATTCATCAATCATCGCCTGGCTCATTTTCTGAAACGAAAGGGGATATTTCACGAGAAGACCGCCCCTTTTTCGCCTGCTCAAAACGGCATCGCTGAGCGCGTGAACAGGACCCTTGTACGGACTGCCAAGACCCTTCTTCATGAAGCGGGTCTTCCCCTCGTGTTTTGGGCAGAAGCAGTGAACACTGCGGCTTACATCAGAAACTGCTGTCAAGAGACTACTGGATGGGCATACCCCAGAACAGATATACTCAGGGAATTATCAGTCTGTCCGACATCTCAGAGTTTTCGGTTGTCTTGCGTATGCGTGGATACCAGACCAACACAGGAAGAAGCTGGATCCGAAAAGCCGAGAGGTCATTTTCGTGGGATACTGCCATGATAGGAAGGCCTACCGTCTCTACGATCCCACGACGAAGGAATTTTTGGCAAGCCGCGACGTTAAATTCATTGAACAAAAGAAGGGATCGGCAGTGCTGGACAAAGACTCTTACAGCAATGGAGTCAGTGAGGACTTTCAGTACCCTATGCAGCATCAGTTTCCTCATCGCGCTCCAAGACTAGGCCAACACGAACCTACCGAGGTCGTAATCCCTCTTGGTACGAAACTGGATGGTACAGTTCAGGAAGCTGAGGGAGGAAGTGACACGCCAGAACCTGGAATCTCAGAGTCAACCGACACCAGTACCATCAGTAGTCCAGCAGACGGTCACGAGGATAACGAAAGTCTCGAAAGCCACCAAGAAGTGGAGCCACCACCCCAGGACGTACCCGTGCGCCGGTCTACGCGAGCACGTCGGCCCGTCGAACGCCTGCAGGTAGACCCAAAGAAGGCGAGCTACTGTGAGATGGCAACCGAAGAACAGATGGACCCACACTCTTACGACGAAGCCATGACGTCACCTCAACGCGCGCAATGGGTCGACGCGATGGACCAGGAACTAGCCTCTCTTCCTCAGATGGAAACCTGGGTATTAGTACCGAGAACATCAGACATGAAGGTGGTGAAGTCAAAATGGGTCTATCGAATCAAGAGAGATGCAGCAGGGAAAATAGACAAATTTAAAGCCAGGCTGGTTGCAGTGGGAAGCTCACAAGTTCAAGGAGTGGATTATTTCGAAACATTCTCGCCCGTGGTAAAGCTAACCAGCTTACGTATATTACTAGCATTAGGGCTCGAAGAAGGAATGATCATGCGCCAACTAGACGTCAAGACAGCCTACCTCCATGGGAAACTGTATAGTACAAAGTAAAAAGCAACGCCAAAGTCCAATTAACTGTGATTACACTGAGTGAAGAAAAAAACGGGTAGGAACACTTTATTACAATTAAGATGAACAAGGCTTTCGTGCAGAGTCTGCACTTCATCAGGTTAAAGAGTAGCCGTACAACCGGACGTATATATACCAGTAGAAAGGGAGGGAGAAAGGGAAATAGACAAGCAAAAACACAACCGAAGACACTTATCCAGCTGAGGGAGTTGAAAAAACAATAAGTAAAATAAGTAGCAGACCGGACAAGACCAAAAAATATAGCCCAGGGTCATGTGTCACAGACACATAACAGGGGAAAGTTCACAGCGCGGACAGCCGAAAAACGCAAGGCGACCCTTCCGATGCTCCCAGTAACAAGGAGTTTCGAGGAAGGCTCAAGGTCGCTCCGCGGTCCCCAGCCGGCCGCGCTGCCACCCCGCCGGCGAACACATCCACCCCCAACAACCACACTTCCTGGATAACGGAAGGACGACACACTTGAAGCATAATTAAAAGTTGAACAACTGTAACGGGCCAGCGTATATGTTTAACCCGCGTGGCTGAAGGGAGCAAAATTTAGAGATCAGGTAGGATTCGCGATTTTTTCGTTTTATGTCATTTGTATATCCGGATTCAAGGAGTACAATTGATAGATGAGTATTAAAGTCATGTCCCGATGCATTAAAGTGTACAGAGACAGGGGTGGGGCGATTATTAATTATGTCAGATTTGTGGCCATAAAATCTTTCTCGCATGGAATTTGATGTTTCACCAATATATTGGACGTTGCATTTTTTGCACATAATCAAATAGCATAAATTAAATGAATTGCAATGTAAAGAGTGTCGTATCTTGAATGTGAAGGAATTAGCGTTACTAGAGATAGATGTACATGGGTTTATGAAATGACATGTTTGACAACGTGTTTTATTGCAAGGAGAGCAACCGGGTTGCTGTCGCACTAAGCGGGAGGATGTGAGGATGTTGCGAATACTGCGAGATCTGCGGAAAGTTACAACTGGAGCAGTTGGGAAAATATCTTTAAGTTTTTCATCGCTGTGCAATATGTTCAGATGACGTTCAAAAATTGATCTAGCGTTGTTCAATGTTTTGTTGTAGACGGTGACGAAAGCGATATCATCGCGCTGTTTTATAGGCTGATGGGAGAGCAATGTATCTCTCTGCAAAAAACTACATTTTAATAGCGTTCTCTATCAGTTTCGGCGGATAATTGCGTTTCTGAAAGTCAACTGACATTTCTCTAGCGCGTTCAAGAAAATCATTGTCGTTAGAGCATATGCGCTTAAGGCGTGTAAATTGGCCGTACGGTATATTCCTTTTTTGGAAATTTGGGGGATGGCTTTGGAAGTGTAGGTATTGACGTTTATCAGTTGGCTTCTTGTAGAGGTCGGTAATAAGTTTCCCAGATTGTATAGATATATTAACGTCGAGGAAATTTACCGAGGTATTAGAATGGTTACAAGAGAATTTGATTGTATCGTGAACCGAGTTAAAATGTTCAAAAAACGAGCGCAGCGAATCTTCATCGCTAGACCAAATAACAAAAATGTCATCGATGTATCTAAGAAAAACTAGAGGTTTCGTCGGAAAAGAGTCCAGTGCTTTCTGTTCGAATTGCCCCATAAAAATATTTGCATAGTTCGGGGATACACGTGATCCCATAGCTGCACCTTGCACTTGGACAAAATGGTTGTCATTAAAAGTAAAGTTATTATATTGGAGAACGAGTTGAAGAAGGTGAATAATGGCGGAAGTTTGGAGGATCTCAGAAGGGAAGGAAGAGAGGTAAGATTCCACGGCGCCAAGACCTTCGTCATGTGGCATATTGGTGTATAGCGATGCAACGTCCATGGTAACGAGAGTCATGTTACTAAAATCAATAAATTGGTCGTTTAACGAGTTAATTTTGACTAGGAAATCATTGGTGTCCTTGACGTACGATGGAAGAAGCAACGGAATGTGTTTTATGCAGTGGTCAACAAGAAGGGATATGTTTTCAGTCGGTGTGTTGATGCCTGAAATTATCGGTCGGCAAGGTTGTTCTCTTTATGTACTTTGATGAGGAGGTAGAAGGAACCAGGTGTGGAGTTCTTTGGTTTGATGAAGTCTGCAATGTTGCGTGGAATCAGGTTTTTGTCAAGGAGCTCGGTAATACTTTTGTTGATAATTTTACAAAACGATGCCGTAGGGTCATGATCAAGGGGTCTGTAAAACGAAGGGTTAACCAGGTGCTTGTTAGCCTCACTAATGTAGTCTGAGGTATTCATAACAACGATGCCGCCGCCTTTGTCAGCGGGCCTAATAATGATATCATTCCGAGATTTAAGATTTTTCAATGCAATTCTTTCTGATTTTGACAAATTGCAACTTATGTTGTTACTTGAAGACGTTAGTGTGCGTTTCATGTCATTAAAGACTGCTTTGATGTAATTATCAATTTGATGGCTAGTTTTGGAAGGGTCCGGGGTCCAAATGGAAGGTTTTTTGAAAAGAGGTCGACCTATCTGTTCGTTACCGTGAAAGAATGTTCGTAGGTGCATTCTTCTGCCTAAATTTTGTAGATCGTTAAGAATATCAAACTCATCAATTGTTGGCGGGGTAGGGACGAAGCTTAATCCTTTAGAGAGTACATTAATTTCTGTTTGGTCTAAAGTGGAGCTAGACAGATTGAACACAACATCCTTAGCGTTGGCAATAGGAGCGGATGGAGATTCAGACAATACACTCGATATGTTAATATTGCTGATATTTGTTAGACTAATGTGGTCACGTTGGGCTTTCTTATGCTTAACATGTTGTAATTCAGACAATTTGTGAGATGCGAACAATTCAAGTGCTTCAATCTCGCTGGCTGTTAGGGAATGAGCAAGTTGTCGAAGCTGGTTGTCAATATCCTTAATTTTTAGGGAACTCTCTGATCGCAGAATTCTGATTAGGTCTATAGACGCACGTGTCAAAGTATCACACCATCTTCTAGAGCTACGAGGGGAATGGAAATCAAACGTAGCGAACAGTTGAAGCCTTAGACCTCTGGGAACAACTTTTTGCGCAATGCAATCTGAGTAGAAATGGAAATGTGACATAAACCTAGCCTTTTTATCAAACAACTTACGGGCCTTGAGAAACACAGAAGACGCGGTACAGTCCGGTGGTTGTCAGCAAGAGTCTGTCTTACGCTTCTTTTGATGCTTGCGTTGTTTGTTGGTCCTCACGGTCGAGGCATAAGTAACAGGGGTAGCGGAATAGACAGTCCGGTGCGGGATTGTAGTCTTCGGCCTGGAAGTTGAGTCGATCGAAGCTCTGGACGAGGCCACGGAAGAGTCTCGTGGTGCGAAGTTAGTGGATCGTAGAGGGGGGTGACGCTTACGTGAACGACGAGAGGAAACGGCGCTTGCTGACGCCGAGGATACAGGTGGACTAGGATGGGCGGGTGTGTGTGTGACCTGGGTCACATGTGCCGAAGAGGTGGAAGACTGGTCCAATGGTGGGAAATCCTGGGGATTAACGTTGAAAGATGGAGTGTTCTTTACGGGGAAAGATGCGGGCGGGAAGTGCAGCCTAATGCAACTTCTGTAGTGGGAAGCGAGGACTTTGACTCCTTGAAAGTTGAGGTGATGGCCATCCAAAGCGTGGAATTCAAACGGGCACTGCTCAAAACGGTTATGGCGGATAGACCCAATCCGTTCGTTCACAATTGAAAGGTACCAGAAGTGTTGGTTAATTAGTCTAATCTTGAGGTTGGTCTCTCCGATGAAAGCTCGTTGGTCCACGGGGACGTACATGGAGGGAAGACGAGGCGGGATACTTGACAAGACCACAAAAACATGTGGGCGGGAAGAATGAATGTGAGACAAGAGCACGTCGAAGCGTTCCAAACACGTGAAGATCGAGGTATCACCAACATCAATAGATCCCACTTGAAGAAAAATTACATCCACGTCTTCGGGAAGATCACTGATGACGCCGATGAAATCCAAAATCTTGCCGCCAGGAACTGGCTTGATGAGAATCTCGCTGTTACGTAGAAACATAGGTACCAACTTGATTAACGAGTTACCAATAATGGCAATACGAGGACGGTGTTCCACGCCGTTTGGACTTGACATGGTGCGTAGATAACAATATAGTACAAAGTAAAAAGCAACGCCAAAGTCCAATTAACTGTGATTACACTGAGTGAAGAAAAAAACGGGTAGGAACACTTTATTACAATTAAGATGAACAAGGCTTTCGTGCAGAGTCTGCACTTCATCAGGTTAAAGAGTAGCCGTACAACCGGACGTATATATACCAGTAGAAAGGGAGGGAGAAAGGGAAATAGACAAGCAAAAACACAACCGAAGACACTTATCTAGCTGAGGGAGTTGAAAAAACAATAAGTAAAATAAGTAGCAGACCGGACAAGACCAAAAAATATAGCCCAGGGTCATGTGTCACAGACACATAACAGGGGAAAGTTCACAGCGCGGGCAGCCGAAAAACGCAAGGCGACCCTTCCGATGCTCCCAGTAACAAGGAGTTTCGAGGAAGGCTCAAGGTCGCTCCGCGGTCCCCAGCCGGCCGCGCTGCCACCCCGCCGGCGAACACATCCACCCCCAACAACCACACTTCCTGGATAACGGAAGGACGACACACTTGAAGCATAATTAAAAGTTGAACAACTGTAACGGGCCAGCGTATATGTTTAACCCGCGTGGCTGAAGGGAGCAAAACTTAGAGATCAGGTAGGATTCGCGATTTTTTCGTTTTATGTCATTTGTATATCCGGATTCAAGGAGTACAATTGATAGATGAGTATTAAAGTCATGTCCCGATGCATTAAAGTGTACAGAGACAGGGGTGGGGCGATTATTAATTATGTCAGATTTGTGGCCATAAAATCTTTCTCGCATGGAATTTGATGTTTCACCAATATATTGGACGTTGCATTTTTTGCACATAATCAAACAGCATAAATTAAATGAATTGCAATGTAAAGAGTGTCGTATCTTGAATGTGAAGGAATTAGCGTTACTAGAGATAGATGTACATGGGTTTATGAAATGACATGTTTGACAACGTGTTTTATTGCAAGGAGAGCAACCGGGTTGCTGTCGCACTAAGCGGGAGGATGTGAGGATGTTGCGAATACTGCGAGATCTGCGGAAAGTTACAACTGGAGCAGTTGGGAAAATATCTTTAAGTTTTTCATCGCTGTGCAATATGTTCAGATGACGTTCAAAAATTGATCTAGCGTTGTTCAATGTTTTGTTGTAGACGGTGACGAAAGCGATATCATCGCGCTGTTTTATAGGCTGATGGGAGAGCAATGTATGTCTCTGCAAAAAACTACATTTTAATGCGACAGCAACCCGGTTGCTCTCCTTGCAATAAAACACGTTGTCAAACATGTCATTTCATAAACCCATGTACATCTATCTCTAGTAACGCTAATTCCTTCACATTCAAGATACGACACTCTTTACATTGCAATTCATTTAATTTATGCTATTTGATTATGTGCAAAAAATGCAACGTCCAATATATTGGTGAAACATCAAATTCCATGCGAGAAAGATTTTATGGCCACAAATCTGACATAATTAATAATCGCCCCACCCCTGTCTCTGTACACTTTAATGCATCGGGACATGACTTTAATACTCATCTATCAATTGTACTCCTTGAATCCGGATATACAAATGACATAAAACGAAAAAATCGCGAATCCTACCTGATCTCTAAATTTTGCTCCCTTCAGCCACACGGGTTAAACATATACGCTGGCCCGTTACAGTTGTTCAACTTTTAATTATGCTTCAAGTGTGTCGTCCTTCCGTTATCCAGGAAGTGTGGTTGTTGGGGGTGGATGTGTTCGCCGGCGGGGTGGCAGCGCGGCCGGCTGGGGACCGCGGAGCGACCTTGAGCCTTCCTCGAAACTCCTTGTTACAGGGAGCATCGGAAGGGTCGCCTTGCGTTTTTCGGCTGTCCGCGCTGTGAACTTTCCCCTGTTATGTGTCTGTGACACATGACCCTGGGCTATATTTTTTGGTCTTGTCCGGTCTGCTACTTATTTTACTTATTGTTTTTTCAACTCTCTCAGCTAGATAAGTGTCTTCGGTTGTGTTTTTGCTTGTCTATTTCCCTTTCTCCCTCCCTTTCTACTGGTATATATACGTCCGGTTGTACGGCTACTCTTTAACCTGATGAAGTGCAGACTCTGCACGAAAGCCTTGTTCATCTTAATTGTAATAAAGTGTTCCTACCCGTTTTTTTCTTCACTCCATGGGAAACTCGAAGAAACAGTTTTTATGGAGCCTCCTTTGGGGCGCCCAGGAACTGATGGAAGGATTTGTCTACTCCAAAAGGCTTTATATGGTCTCAAGCAATCAGTGAGAATGTGGTACCTTACACTTGACAACGTCCTGAAAAAACAAGTTTACAGAAGGCTTGAAGCCGATCGATGCGTATACGTCCTGAGGAAAGGACCTGAGAAGGTTATCCTCAGCGTATATGTGGACGATATGCTCATGATGGCCACATCCGCGCGACTTCTAGACAAAGCGATGAAGAACCTGGGGAAGGAAGTGGAGCTCAAAGATTTAGGAGAGCCCACCTACATCTTGGGGATAGAAGTAAAACACGACAAACTCCGCAAGACGTTGACCATCAACCAGAGCAAATACGTCGACGAAATTTTGAAGCGTTTTAACATGGAAGACAGCAAACCAGTAAAAGCACCGATAGAGGTAGGACGAAGCGCAACGAGCGAAGAAACGTCCGAGAACATCTCCGACCCCAACGTCCCATACCAAAGCCTCATAGGCAACCTGATGTATTTAGTTCAAGGTACTCGCCCTGACATCACCTTCGCAGCGAATTTCCTAAGTCAGTTTAACTCAAACTACACGCAACACCACTGGCGGATGTCAAAGAGAATACTCCGGTACCTAAAGGGGACGCGGAATGCTGGAATAACTTACACCGCCTGCAAAGAACCGTTAGTCGGGTTCAGCGACGCCAGCTGGAACGAGTACAACACTGGGAGGTCCAGAAGCGCCTATGTTTACACCTTGTCCAAAGGAGGGATCAGCTGGCGATCAGCGAAGCAACAACTTGTGGCGTTGTCGACATGCGAAGCCGAATACGTTGCGCTCACAGAAGCCATGAAAGAAGGCAAATGGCTGAAAACACTTCTGACGGAGCTTGGGTTCGACCAGTACGGAACTGACACGTTGGAACTGCGGTGCGACAACCAGTCTGCCATGAGGATCGCAGAGAACCCCATGCACCACCAACGAACCAAACATTTTGACCTCAAGCTTGTTTTTGCAAGGAATGAAGTGGAGAACAATAATTTTAGACTGTCCTTCCTGCGCACCGATGATATGATTGCGGACTCACTTACGAAGGCCGTACCAGGCCCCAAAATCATGGTGTGCAATCAAGGTTTCGGTCTCAGAGACTCTCGTTGAACAACCATCTTCAACCTGTTCAATTTCTTTCAAGTTTTGCTTGACGCAGGGGGGCATGTTAGACTGCACCTTTCGCGTCATCGCAAACCTTTTTTTTTACTCACAATTCACCGCTTGCTTCTGCATCGTCACTTTCGTTTTTCTGCCATGAAAATAAATGTCAGAGCAGCACGAGGCGAGCCGAAAGACGAAGCTCGCACTCTCATTCTTTCGCTGGACGAACCGAAGTACGGATGTCTGCTCTCTGCTCTTAAAGCCCCACGCACCGAAGTAAGAGCCCTACATGTTACATATGGTTCACAAAAAACAGCATTGATCCGTACAACATTAAAAGTAATCAATTATCAGTATCAGATATCAGTAACAGCATTAACCAATACAAATGACAACAAGACAGTAACCAGCGGTGATACATACATGGTGTCCAAGCTAACGTGCTCGGTGGTGCACGGTAACATATGGTGGTGCACGTGAGTCTCGTGTTCCAACCTCCTGTATTTTTCATGGTGGATGAATAATTAATTAGGCTGAATTAGTTAGCTAAATTTTTAATTGTTCGTCTTAGGGCCGAGATGTGAATTGCAAAGTGTACAGCGTGTCGAGAAACAACCCATCGCAATTGTTTCCTACCGCGTACGGCCTGCGAGGAGTTTTTTTTCTTTTTCTTTTTATTTTTCCTGGTAAGGGAGAACGCGGGCGAAACTCGAAAGTGTATGACGTGACACAAGGCGAGAGCACCTACACGCTCGCCTTGATTTCGGAGCTCTCAAGCGTACAGAAGAGCTACTCCATCGGTTATCTGCCAAGGAGGGCCGTTCAGGTGAGCTCTGACCTGAAGGTCACTTCTTCACATATAAGGGGTGTAGTAGTTCTTATGTACGCATGAGAGCTCTGAAATCGAGGCGCACGCGTAAGTGTGCTCACCTCGTGTCACGTCATAGACTTTCGTGTTTCGCGCGCGTTCTCTGTTACCAGGAAAAAGAAAAAGAAAAAAAAAACGAAAAGCTCGACGCAAGCCACACGCTGTCGGAAACACAGGCAGACACAGGCAATTAGAACACGAGACTTCGCAAAATATTCTGCAGCTTTATTCGCTTATGACGCACGGTGTGTGTGTTTTTTTAGAACTCGGTGCACGTTAGCCTGAGCACCCTATATAAGCAAAAGACAACCCAGGGCATCAGAAATAAAAATAACAAAATGTACGTATAAAAAAAAGTAGCGTATACACGTTATTTAGAGAACATACATCAAAGTTCTCATATATGATATTTCGAATACATGCTGATGAATAATTGAAGCGAACAGGGGTGGACCAGGTTTTTCCTGAGGAGGGGCTCCACCCATGGACAGCATGCTAGACACGCCATCTAGGGACAATTAAACACTGTGTGAAGACAGAAATTGAGGAGGGGGTCAGTACATGCGGACCCACCACCCCCTCTAGATCCGGCCCTGGCTTCATTCAACATTTCATGCACAGTGCTTATTTTTTTCATCCACATCTATCATGTACAAAAAAGAAAAGAGATGCAACGTGGTTAAAATTACGTGGCGGTACAATCAGGTGTGGTATAGAAAGTGATCCGATACATTTTGCTGGAATGTCTCATGATTTTGAATGCGTGCATGCGCGGTGGCAACGTCATTATAACCCATAGCTGTACAGGAGAAAAATGATTTGGAAAATGTGTTGTGCTGTACACTCTTAACCCCGTACCTTTTATTGTAACTTTTAGAAACATGTAACTTCTATATAGACGTAGATTTCGAGATTTCTTATAGGTTACACCACTGTAACGTATATTTAGAGGTTAAAAGCGACCAAGGTCATGTCTTTACAACACGAATAGAAGTTACATCTCGGAAAAAACAAAAACAGCTTGTTGTAACTTATAAATGTACCCTCTACTCCGGCACTGTAACTTCTAAGCGAAATCTCCAACGATAATTTCTTTGTTAGTTTCTTATCGTTGATGTTCTTATCGTTTGTTTTCCTTCTATTTTTCAGCATAATGCCGCGTTTCAGCCTCCCATTCGAGACGACAGTTGAGAATCTACGCTGTTATTTTTTATCTGTTTCAGCGTCATCTATACGTCGACTACATGCTATCAATGCTGTATGAACACAGATTATAAGCTCGCAGTCTGGAATACTGATAGTATGTTTCTTTCTAAAGGGTGGAAAACCATTGTCAATGCCGCAACCACCAAGATTTCCGATTTCGCTGCGTAGCCGAGCCTGGTCTATGTCTATCCACACTGAGAGCGGTTGCCTTGAAACGCTTAACGCTCGTCGTCCGTCCGTTAACAAGTGTAATCTGTTTTAATCAGTGGTTTTCCTCGCGTTTATCATAGTATCGTCAGGAACAACGGAAAAGCTAGATGTCTCCAGCAAACAAGGATATTTTCGGTGTTCTCAGGGGAAAGTGTAGTGAGTGCGAAGATTGCAAAGAATATATAACCGAAAACGAACGTCACCACCGCAGCCCTAATTCACACACTTCATACACTGGGTAAGTGTACGTTTTGTGCTAGGTACGTGCGTTATTTTGATAGCAAGAGCTCCTAGCGCATGTTTGTTGTGATTATGGCAAGCGTTTTGCGGTCCTGCATATGAACGCCACTTACGCTTGCTACTTTTCTGCTCTTACTTGGTCGCCAAGTCAATACACCGGCGTGCATTTTGCGAGCTGCGGATATATGCATCAAGATATATAATTCGCAGCTTCCTACTCGTTGTATTCTTACGATATTCTAAGACTCAATCGCGGAGTGAACGCCTTCCTGCATTTATTCTGCTTTGTACCTTGTGCTTTGTACCGATTTCAATGGTTCCGTAATTGTTACTCTCATTGCCCAAACTTTTGTTCCCAGGATCCCACATGCAGGTTCACATATACCGTCACCAGCGCAATGCAGTACCTCACAAACTCGTCCCAGAGCGCCTCCAACGCTGATAACGCAGTAATGTAGTGTCTCCTGCGTTACTGTACACTCATATTCCTCAAGGTTGTGTGCGTTTTATGTAATACTGTATTGCCATTTGCGCTCGCCTCTGCAACACGAATGTGGAATAAATTTTTTTCTGCTGCAATTCTCCATTTCGTTGGGTGTGTTCAGCTTAGCAAACATAGGTCAGTTGTTTTGACTCGCTAGCTTCCTCGCACTTTTATGCATTGCTTCTCACTTAGAAGATAGTTCTTTTTTCCACATACATGGTAAAGCGACCATGGTTTCTCCTCACATCAGAATCGCACTTGTGCACAATGTGTCACCTCTCGACAGACTTCTGTTTTTGTAATATACATATGTTCAAGATCTCCTTTTCTGCGGGTTCATTTTGGTACCTTGGTGTGTTCTGTAAATGTCTGTCCATATCCCACGCACGGGGTGTTTGTTTTTATTCGCATCACACCAGCGCTCATTTGACAGGTGGGTTACGTTAATTTTCGCAAATTAACCCATCCGTAGTTACAAACATCTCCGACATTTCCTGACGCATGTGTCTGTAACTACGGACCGATTAATTAGCAAAAATTCACATAACCCACCTGCCAAATGAGCGCTACTCTGTTGCGAATAAAAATGAACATCCTGTATAAAAAGCCGCGCGTTGGCGTACCCTTTACGGGCAGGTGCTGGATTGAAGGCCGTAACCTCTAATTAGTGGGTTTCCTTGTAACTTTTATAAAAGGGGTCGCTCAGAGGGTACCTGGTAGCTTCTGAAATAGAGGGTAAAATATTGCGATTTTTTACCCTTTACTAAAGGGTACGGAGTTAAGAGTGTAAGGTTAAAGCGCTTGACCTTGTTACAACAAGGGACAGCAGCCGGGCGCTTGACCTTGTTAGGGTGATTGATAGGGGCAACACGACTCTTGAACGAGAGGTGGGGGACTGAATTAGACAATCAGGGTGCAAGATTTAGAGCGTAGCAAAACCGGTGCATTTTGAGAAAACTCTTCAAATCATATATTCTCGCTATACGGGTTGCTGAAACTAGGCTACATATACTTCTAATGTTATCAACATGTAATGCATAGTTCTGTTCACGCATGTGAGATTGGAAATTGACAGCAGTTCGGAGCGTGAAGAATTGCCAAAGAAATGTGCATCTCATGTGTGATCGCGTTCGAACGCTGTTGCAGCTCCCATTTGTGGTGTCAGCAGTACAATGCGCTCTGCCATCTTTCACATGCGCCACTAAGCTCTAATGTCACGTCCATTGTGTGTGTCTTCTGTAAAACATGCAGATGGGGTTTACACGCAGGGTACGAGGTGGTGTGAAGAACTTACGTGTAGTGGACGCTTCTATCATGCCAACCATCGTCACGGGAAATGTCCTGGGAGCCATATACATGATTGCGGCCAAAGGAGCAGATATGATACTTCAAGACCACGAATTACCGCCGTTTGTTCAAGTTAATAAACGATCTGTTTCATAATTTAGGTGTCAGTTTTTCATCCACTCCATAGTCTCAACATGAGGGAATGGGGTCCGTTGAAATTTTATTCAGTGCTCAACTTAATAATGGCTTAGTGATTACAGGAAAGAGGTCAGCACAAAATACCGCCAGGGTGAGCTCCTAAACTGTTTGCCTCTACGCTTGTTTTTGTTTTTAGTAACTGAGCCTCGAGTAATTTTCTTGCGTTATGCGCAACATACAGACACGGAAAATATTGGACTACTGCTCGGTAAAGACATGCACTATGTATTTCTACGTAACCTCTAGTGTAGTAGTAGAAGTCTAGTTCGAGTAGGTAGTGTCAAACCCGCGACCCTCGGGCCACTTGTGCACCACAGTCAGCTATTCCGTAGTCCGCAGGCCTAGGGCCGCACAACAGGAGAAAGCTGTTATTTGGAAAAATATTAATGACGAATAGATCACTTCACGAAATCCCATGAAGCCTAGCGCGCCGGTGCAGTATGGGGGCATCTGCATATCGGTAGACACAGAAACCGCAAGTGGTTTCGGTTTTCCTTCTCCACTCGGCTCTTTCAGTATGGACGCGCGGTTGCAACTGCCGCGGAGGAAGAGATCGGTCATCAACAACTAAAAGCCGTTTCGTGTCCAAAGAGTAAGTGTTCAGTACAGAGTTATACCTTGTCTTGTAAAGTCTCAAAAGTAACGAGTACAACTTTTCCAAGCTGGTTATCACGAACTATTCATGGGGATATCACCTTCGGCGTGTAAACACGATTTTTGCTTCAGTTTATGCAGATTTTCGACATTAAAGCTTGCTTCATTCTAAGCACTCGACCACAAAAGGAGATCGTGTACACAAAGCCGAAGCAGTTAGTTGGTAAAACCATGAGCGAATAGATAAGGGACATGGCTATGAGTTTTAGAATCCCCAAAACTAGGGCGATGAGTTGCGGGTATTAACGGGGTGATTTCAGGCAGAGTCAGGCAGGGTGGGCCGGTCATTTTTTCGTTCTAATATACATTGAAGCCTAGTGCTTAGGAAGTACATTGGCGGAGGAAATAACTGAAAATATATTACATTTCTTATAATAATTTTCGAGACTGACCATTTCGAGCACTGCGCTTCCTCGCAATTTCCAGGCCTTGTATCTTCCTAACCATTAAAGGGACTCTGAAATTTGCCGAACCCGCCATATATTTTTTTCCAGGAAGCGGTGCTTCCTGCAGAGAAACTAATATGGTAGAAACTTTTCCGGGCAAAATCGCTCCACTCTGTGAGAAGCGAGCGCTTCAAGTTTCTCTTCCGCATTCCTCCTCTCTCGCGCGCATTCTCCTGCCATGGAGGTAAGAAACTAAGGAGACGCCCTAAGCGTCTCTCCCAATGGAAGCAGGCGTGCTCTGATCCGCGCACGGCATTGCGGTTAGTTGCCCACAAACGTGACCCATAAACGTCACGGCAACGAGTCATAAAACATGGCTTCCCTCATGCCCGTGGCGGGTCTTACCCGAATTCAGAGACGAGCAGTGGCCGAATAACTTGCTTCCGCTTTCATAAGATCTTTGGAGTTAGAAGTTATCATATTGAAACACAAAATAGACGATATGAGTGTGGAAGCAATGGATCACTAAATTGCTAGAAGATACGTACGTCATCGTGACATTGCTTGGCTTTCTTCTATTTTGCTGAACTTTTGCTGTGACTTATCACGCGGCAAATGTTGAAACACCCCATCACCTTCAAATTGTTGTAAAAGTGGACTCCTTGAAGGCCAGAGGTTTGCTGAAGATGAGGTTTGCTAAACTTCCAAGCCTCCGTGCAGACCGCCATAACGCCGAAACATGTGGGGATCGCGTGACCGGGCAACTAGATGGGCGTGGCATTGCCAGGAGCGACCGCTAGAGGAGCGCCTCTTACCTCCACGTCTCCTGTGGACCGATCAACTATGCGGGCTGTGCTGATGGCCCCCGTTACGTTACCGTTGTTGCGCAATGCCAAGCGATGCTGGTGCTGCTCCTGCCAGTTGCAATGTCACACAAGGTCTCTGGTCGCGTCTGAGGGCCGAAGCATTAAAGGACAACGGAAGCGAAATATGCCCATTGCAAAAAAGGGTCCGAACAAGGCGTCAATACTACGTAGAATTATGATGTCACTAATATTTTGGAAGTACGCTGTATGGGTGGGCATATTTTTAACGATTACGAGCGCGCTGGGCCGTCCATCCGACACGATCGTCCATGGAACGCGCCCGCTGCCGCAGAGCATTGCGCCAAAATCTGAGGAGCGCGTGACGTCAAATATCTCTTGAGCTGGAAGTGCGGCTTCCCGGTGAATGGGATAAACACGGCGAATTCCGGATAACGTCTGAGGATGTTCGATTCGGAGATCTCATGGAAGTCTGAATGCGATATATTCTTATGACAGATGGGTTCGTACCTATGCTTCTTCGTCTCCCGTTTTTTCCCAGTAGCGGGAATCAGACGTACGCCGAAACGCAAAGCGGAGGTGAAGATTTGTGCCTTTCGTTTTCGTGAAAATACAGAAGGGGTCGCTCCTTTTTTTCAGCCTGATGTACTTCCTTGACAAGCCAAGGCTGATGCGCGGCGAGAATAAGATTCCTTTCCTTCGGAAATAAATGAAATATGATAGTCATCAAAAAAGTCAGACATCGGCGGAATTTGAACTTCGCATCTCTCGATTTCCAGTCGAGCGCCAATGGCCAATACGGCCACAGAAACAACCACAGACTAGTAGAGCGTCTTTGTTCTGAAACATATCCTGGCCGAACACAAGGTAAGACAGCCAGCAAAGTAAGCACCAAGACTCTGACCCCTAGAGAGAATGAGATCACCTCCCTTCGGATGGATTTTGGCGGCCAGCCTCGGTAGTGTTGCCTTTGTAATAAACGTCAGTCGATGTTTAACGCAATGCTGTCTATCCGTCTGTCTTTCGTGCAAGGAACACTAATCCTCGCGTTGCAGAAAGGAAGTTGGCAACATGCTGTAACACAGCCAGGAAAGACTTCACAAGCATGTACACTTTTTCTTGTCGCGAAAATCAACCTCCGATCGCAAAACAACCGCGAAATGAAGGTCAGGAACTCCAACAGGACAGACAACGTGCGTCACTTCCGCGGTCTGCTACGGCGGGGCGGCGACGCTCACCAGGGGCTCAGAGTGCTCAGCGGCCGAGTTTTATATTGAGATTATGGCGGCATTTCAACAAATATACGTATGCACAAACATGCATACAAATATACACTTGCGCTGGCAGGTGTAATACTAATACTATAGTATGTACTAATATAATACTAAGCTCTAATACTGTAACTAAAATACGAAATAACTAGTAGCTGAAACATCTATACGTAGCAGCTGCCGTTCACGCCCGTGGTTAATATAGAATATCTTCGGTATTTGAGCCATTTTCAACTTCACAGAGTGTATTCTTTAGTACAGGGGAACAAATTAAAAACGATCCTGGGCTTGTCAAATATCCTTTCATGGTCCCTTTAAGCTTCCGCCACACCGGCAAACTTGGATAACTAGCACTGACGATATGTGGCCGTGGACAGACTGCAATACACCGTTCGCGGCAGTCGCCGCACTAACAATTCCTAAGCATTACTTTCGACGACAAGCACGAACAGCTATCCTTAAAGTGACAGTCGCATCCGTTTCGGGCGATTTCGTAACTTTAGTGTCATTTTATTCCTTATGGACTGCTGAACATGCCATCGAAAACCCCACACCAAATAGTGGCGTTGTTCGGCTGTTATTCGATGGAATACACGACAAGAGCAGACGACGGATGTTGTTGTATTCCGCTAATCCCTCTCTCAAAAAAGTGTGGAAACGTATTTATCTAAGAACCAATCAGGGCGCGGCCTCAAGAATCTGGACCGGGACGCTTTCGATCCGCCGTCGTCTGCAAGCTCTGCAAGGCATTTGGATGTCAACATGTCCGACGCGAGCGAATGTTACCTGTCGTCGCTATCAAGAGATTTCCTCGCGAGGACAGCAGTGATGCAGTAATAGAGGACAATGATCCTTATTCTACGGATCCTTTGCAACGACACTAGAGATATTGAGACGAAAATGGTCGCGACGATCATACGCCGTTCGTCAGTTCGAGCAGCTTCTCGATTCAGGGCTTGACAGACGCCCACTTCAAAAACAACAGCCCAACAGCTGCCTCTGCAGGTTTTGCAATCAGAGGAGCCGAACGTGTACTGTGTTGCCGTGCAGTGGGCCCGGTAGCGACGCTCTGCACTAGCACATTGTTCTAGTGCATTACGGAGCATCCTCTTTTTTCCCCGACCTATGCTACTGGCTGCAACTTCCTGCTCCAACAGACAACAGGTACAGTTAATATGTTTTTTTTTTTTTTCAATTTCTTTGAGGGGCGCTGGTTATCACTTTCAAACGATAGCTAGATAGCTAGAAATCTCGCAGACATCGCTACAAATTCCGTATCAAATCTTGCGTCTATCTCTTCCTTTTGTGCTGTATTTCGCATGAAATGCATGTTTCTCCATGACTAGCACCCCACTTTTTATCGCCTGAATTCGGAAAAGCATCTCATTTGATCCAGTCCCACCCTGCTTATTGTATTACGTGAAACATCTTGTTGGGCATGTTGGACTATGATGTTAACTGTACAGGACAAACACTAAGAAGGGTCATACACACACACCAAACACGTTTCAGTGGCATACTTTGTATATATGTTGCTTCATGTTTATATCCTGTGTAGAGTTTAGCTTGGTTGTCTTTCATGGCACAAGGTATATTTTAGTGCTTTTACCCCTTTTAATTGACACAGCAGATTTAAGAGTTTTTGTTTCTCACAGGTGTCTATGATTCACCAGCTGGATCTGGGGCTACCTGGATGTGCTGTTGCTCGTCCAATCGCCTTATGAGGGTACTAACAGATTCAGAAGGATAACATATTCCATTTACATGTTATAACTTACCTTACTATGGATACCAATTTTTTTTTTACAATGCAGTATATTGGTGACACTATGAGTTTTGCTACTTGCCTGTATTCGGAGCAAACTTGCGAAGTGGAGTAGTTTGTACAGAGCCAGCATCCTCCAACAGGAAGAGACAGGGACACGAACACGCACAGCAAAACAATCTGCTTTACTAGCAACTAAGTAAAAGATTACTAGAAGAAGCTGCCCACAGTTTTTCCAGAAGAGATCCCAGATTTTCCAGGTCTTGCACTTGTGTTCTTTGTTGTATTTCTTTCTGTTGTTCTCTGTGTTTGTTGTCTTTGTTGTATTCTGTCACACAGTTGCTATAGTGAAGTAGATAGTCTTGTTGTGCATGTTTGTGTCCCTGTCTCTTGCTGGTTGAAGATGATTGCCTGTATTCGTAGGACATGGAAATTATGTGAGTGTACATGTGTTCGCACACTTATTCCATTTTATGCAGGTTTCTTTCATATAAATTGCTGCTCTTTGCATCCTTTTGCTCCACAGCAATCCCGTGTTGTAAACTAACAAGCTACAAGTAAATCTTTCTGATCAGTCCAGTTGTAACTCATGTCAAGCAGCATAACATTGAGGCCTGTCTCATTCCTGCTGTCCATGTCTTGTTTCAGCTCTGTAATGTGGTGTAGATGTACATTGAACTGCACAATAAAAGGATAAGCAAAGCATGACAGAAATTTTGCTTTATCTTGAAAACTTTACAGTGCAACAATGGAGCATGTCTGTTTGGACTTAACATAATGGAGAATGGACAGGGACAAGGACAACAAACACAGTGTTCAACTAGTAACAGATTTATTTGGACTACGGGTGTTTGTTCAAATAAACCAGATGCTAGTTGAACACTGTGTGTGTTTGTTGTACTTGTCCGTGTGGGTTCTCCACCATGTTCAACTTCACAGTGATGCATTCAGGTGCAGTGCCCTGGGTCCCAATTTGCTTGTGGGATGGGTTAATGTACCAAGAGCTAGCAGCCTAGCCAGGAGGTCCAAGGTGCATGGGCATCAGATGTGCACAGGGGAGGGTCAACCTAACGACCCTCCTGAGGGATCCCTGAAATGCAACAGCAGTACAAGTGAGAGGCAAATGAAACAGCAACTGACTCACACAAAATATGTCTGCAATAACAAGTAGTTTATGAAACACTTTCTCCCTGATGCTACTTTGGACATCTTTGTCCATAAATGTAAACTGGTAAAAAATACAGCGAATTGGTTGGGAAATGTGAAGGAAAGTGCCTCTCGAGGACAGCTACCAATATTTTGACTGTTGTCCTTCTGTGCACTGTCCTCATCATTACCACAGTATTTAAACAAATACGATGGGAGAATTAGAATTACAAGCCCTGTGCAGAATATGACAACACCTGAACAAAAGACACATAAGACAGCATCAAAGTTTCGCCTCTCAGTGTGCGTAAGTCTTAATTACATGTAGGAAATAGAAACAGTTACGAGCATGAGACTTGTACCGTCCAAAGTTGTACCACATTAATGCACTCATGTCATTCACAGCAAGAAATAAGAAATGCTGTTTTGTGCCTTTAAATACTGCATGTGATTTCGTCAGGGTAGACACTTTCATATGTCAAACATGCGAAGCGCCTTTGCAACATTCATGCCCTAAAAGAGAATGGCTGAGCACAGGAGGGTGCTTCCCAGTGACCTATTTTCTACCCAGGGATGGCTTGACCATGTGCTCTGGATGCCGCAACTGCAGGCAGTTGTTGCTTTCAGCCATGTGCCTCTTGTTGTTATTATGATGTGAGTATTGCTGTTGGCGCAAGATGGGCCCTTCAACAAGGGTTCTATAGTCTTGTTCGACATAACAAGGAAACAAAACCTAGTTCGTCAGCTCTCAAAATATTACTGCACGGCAGATAGGATGGTTGGATGCAGAGAAGCTACGCTGAATCGCTACGCCCGATAATGTAATTGTATCTATTTCACTATTGCCAATTGCATCTTATTTTTGTGTGAGAAAACTCCAAATTTTACTATTGCACCTCCTTATTTCCAACAGCAGATGTCTCAACTCAGCCATGAGATACAAGCATTCTTTTGGATTTAATCTCAAATGTAGATGAGCATCTGTATAGTTTATGGGCATACTGTGGAAAGTATGTCCTACATCACATGCACACGAGATTTCGCGAGGCTGCGACTGTAACTGTTTTTTGTACTCCTCACTAGACAAAGTGTATTCAGATGAGAACTGCCAGCACAGGACTTAAACGTGGTTTTCAGAATGTGAGCTCCCTGTTGTTTCGGAAAGGGGGAAGCTCAGATCCTGAGGGTCAGCCGGGCTGCACCAAGGAAGATTAATTTGTTTTTGCCATGCTATACATGCCACAGTGATGTGACATGTCTAGCATGACAAAAGCAAATTAATCTCCCTTGGTGCAGCCCGACTGACCCTCAGGATCTGAGCTTCCCCTTTCCGAAATAACACAACATCAGCAGTACATAGACTGGTAGAAACCCAGCGAACCAGTATAAGGAAGTATAAAGGGAATTGCCTCAAGATGAGAGCCGCTGATATTTCTCCTAGGCACCGTCCGGATCATTGGCATGGTATCTAAAGGGTTACCTAACCCTTTAAGTACCATGCCAATGATAAGGATGGTGCCCAGAAGAAGAACAGTCTCTGTTCGAAATATAAGCGGCTCTCGTCCTGAGGCAATTCCCTTCAAATATCAGCAGTAGTATCGCCAAATAATTATGCTTCTACAACATATGCTTCACCATACCACGTTGACGCAGCTGTTATATCAGGATCTCGAGGTGCTGGTGTGGAACAGCTGAAAGCGCCAAAGGATGCCAGCTGCACACTTTTAGCTGTGCTAGTCTCTGCATACCCCAAGAACGACTGACACTATTGTTGGAGGGTGCTAGAAGGTGGGAGGCTTGCCCTACTTGGCATCAGGAAGTGGGTCTGAGTACCTGCAAGGCAAGGTTGCAAACAGTTGTGGGTTTATGAAAAGTGTAACTGTATCGTAACGTGGCATCAATTCATGATAAAATGACACTATAATACTATTTGGGTGAGTCACATTCTACAGCGGAGATGTTTCCTTATGCAGTCTATTGTTTTAGGCAGTGATAATCCAATATTTCTCTGAACAAGAAATATTATTTCATGCTAATAAGGGAGTACTATTTATGCTCTGTGTCATAGATGGAACCCCATTCAATTTGAAGCACTTTTTATTGTGGGAAAAAGTTACGTCTAATCTGATCAACTGAATTTATTCCATAAATAAGATCAAATGCCCCTAGCTGAAATTAATCAACTCATTCTGCACCGATTTGAACCAGTGGGTGTGTTCCAAGTGCGCACTACAGCATTTTACGTTTCACGCAAATCTTAACTGCAAAAGTGTCATGCAGTACTACTGAGTGCGCAGGTTGGAACAGCTATATATCTTTCTCGCATGGTTTGAGGCTGAGCCCCTGCTCATTTTATTGTTTTACGACGGGCCGTACATCCTAGCCGGCACACACGAATTCCGTGAAAGCGTCGTCGTAGTACCATATCTTCAAATCATTATAGCCCATTGGGGCTGCGAAAGAAATGTCACTTACCTCGGGCAATGGCATGCTGAGCAGTTGCCTTTGTTCAGTGGATATCGGCACGGCGTCAACTCAAACGGTTTCTTTTTTACTGGAATCCCTACGCGCATTCGCTTAATGTCAGTGGACCTGTAGACGTCGTCTGAAAAATGCGAAGAACAGACGCGTAGTTTTTCTCGTATGTCAGGGTTTGCACAGGAAATTGCATCTTCCCACTTTCGCTTCGTCTCGCAGTCCCTCGGCTCGTGAAACACCACTGGGTTAGCTGTGGGCGTCTTCATATAACCAGGACCGTAACAACGTGCACTGCCTGACATGATCACTTCGGAGCTCCCAGACGTGAAAGAAATGTCAGCGAATTTCCCATTATTCACAAGTGTCGAAAGCAGAGCAGACGAATTTCGAGACAATAACAACACGGTCGACTGCTCCCAGCCAGCGCAGCCCTCTGGTTCGCTTAGATAAATACGTCAAGTTGATGTCGGTCCCGCTGGAGCCTCCGCGGCTGCGGAGGCGGCTCTGATCTTTAAAATTCGTTTATTTAATATCTAAGCAGTTCCCAGTCATGAAAATTGGTCAAATAGACCAATGAACGATACCGAACATTATGGTATCAATTTGATAGACCCGTTTCCGGATGCGACTGTCACTTTAACGTTACGTGATTTCACTAGCAGGAGCTGGCATTGCACTAGTTCTAGTTTTAATCCTAGCTTAGATGGGAGCCAGTCTTTGTGACTGGTCTTCCGCCTCGATGCCAATACAGAAGTGCTGTTTTTAAATGTCCAGCGAACCTGTGCTGCACCGTTTCAAGTTCTTGTAAGACCTCAGGTTGAAATCCTGGGAGTTGTTTTTGACAGTGCAGGGGTCTCAGCTGTCAACTGGCCTCGAGTATTCACCCGCTGTAGTGCTGTGCTGCAAGAACTTAAATTTGTTGACCTGCCGATCACTTTAAGGGCACGGCTGTTAGCAACATGGTATTACAGTCGCTTCTGGTTTTTAGCGGCTGTTTCACCCCCGCCAGCGGTAACACAAGCTGCTATCACACGACACGCGTTCCGCTTTCCGTGGGGCGGATCCGTTGAGTGGGTCTGTAGGTCTCAACTCCACGGAAGCCGTGATCTGGGTGGCTTGGGAGTACCGGCCGTGCCAGAAAAGTACTTAGCGCTTCACTCGCGTATTCTCTTTGCGGCGCTCCGTGCGTCAGAGCACCCGGCCTGCTCATTATTGCAGTATTTCCTAGGATACGCCACCAGGTGGTTCCTCGAAGGTCCCGAGCTTCGTCCCAGGGCGGAAGTACTCCCTGCTTTTTTTTTTTTTTTTTTTGCGTGGGTTGCTGTCGTGCGGCGCTTGCGTGTCGAATGCTCAGACAAAGACATTTCCTTGTGGAGCGACCGTTATTTCTACGCCGCCTACATGGAAATGCGACCGGGTCCCGCAAGGCCAACAGTGCCAACGAAATTGGCCTGGCGGCGTATCACTGCTGGCTGGCTTGATGCACGGCGCGCTAGTCTCCAGTGGAAGCTGGCCCATTGTGTCTTCCCACTGCGTGAACGTTTGCACCGTTTTCGGATATGTCGCACGGACGGTTGTCAGTCTCGTGGCATGTCTGAGACAGCAGAACATTGTTTTTTGTGATGCCATATTCCACTTTTACTGTGGAGTAGGGCGGCGCAAATATTTGGGCTCCCAGCACTTGATTGGGCCACCGTAAAGTACCTGGAGCCCTTGCCGGTCGCACGCGCAGAGCGGAAGCAACTAGCATTGCTGATATCAAAAATTAACTTCCAAATTTGGATTCGCCGGTGCCGGCTGTCCTTTGGTGGCCCAGATGTTGAGGGCATGGCTATTTTTAAGGCAGTGAGAGCCGGGCTACGTGCGCATATCATCCGTGTGCAGTCACTATTTGGGTCTGTGGAGTGCTCTCGCCGCTGGCTTACAGCGACTCGGCTCTTTGATCATGATCAAGGTAAGTGGCATATCAAGTTCTAGTAAGCCCACTAGGACTGTACTTCTCCCACGTAGCGACTCTTCCGGAGTTTCAGGATTGTTCGCAGGGCATCGCACATACAAAAAGCAATCTGCCTTTGGAGCGTTGTTATCTGGTACATAAGATATAGCTTGTGTAAAAGAGCCTACCTCCATAGGTAGTTATCTTGCTTGATGACAATACGCACTCTAATCCATTATTACGCAGTTCGCCCCTGGGTGGACCGTGTCTTTGACTGGTACGGCCGATAAAAAGGTTGACGGGGCAGTACCGCTTGCGGTGCTGTTCCGGGAACGAATTTTATTCTTTCGTCAATGATTACTCTGTGTCAATCAGTATGCGGTTGAGGGAGCCGAAGGGGAGCCGGGTCCTTCATATATTGGAGAATAAGTAAGTAGTATACGACCTGTGTTAAACTACGACAGGTCCAGTTAGCAAGCTGGACCCCTGGGCCCTGCCCCTGAGCCCTGCGCGTATTTTTCCCCGCGTGGCGCGTGTGCGGAGGGTTGTCCACGTGCTTATCGGCGGGGGAGGGCTGCGTCGCGCTTACCCTCTCGTATTTTTCAGCCTGGGCCGACTTCTTTCGCCATTTTTTAGCTTTGGCCGACTTGGGTCGCGTATTTTTTCCCGCACCCGGCGGGCGGCGCTAGGGTGGAGGCGCTTACCGGTGGGTGGCGCGTGGCCGGAGGGCTGCGTGCGCGCTTACCAGCTCACATTTTTCAGCCTCGGTCGACTTCTTTCGTCATTTTTCAGTCTGTGCCGGCTTCAATCGTAATTTTTTTTCAGCTACAACAGGTGTCCAGTAGGCTGTTTACATGCAAAGGATAGCCATACACAAAAGTACAAGTGAAAATATATTTATTAAAGTCATTAGTGTCAGAAATTATGTTATGACTCTGTGTGAAGGAGAAAAACCCAGCCAAGAAACCTGATGCAGAAGAAACACAATACACGTAACAAATGATATACTTATTACAGGTGCAATACAATAGCATTGAATAGGTATCACAGATCAAACACAATACTTTTTATTAACTGTTATCATACACACAAGTTTTCAATGAATCAGAAGGGATAGCACATTTAATCAAAGAAGATGTTCTTAATCAATATGATTACAATCAAAATTACAAGTTTTATTATAAAAAGTCTGAGATGTGAGAACCTGATAGATGTAAGTAATTTCGAGCACAATATGGAAGCTAAGTTTAATATTCCAATATGACACAAATTTAATTAATCAATTTCTATTGAAGTGAATAGCGCAGACATAAGGTAATAATTCGAATCAACACATAGCATTAATATAGAACCTATCATCCAACATGTAGGGAAATAATAGCTACACCATATCAAAACGAGAAACGATCACCACATTTAATCAAAGAAGATATTCTTAATCAATATGATTATAAACAAAATTATAAGTTGTGTTATAAAAAGTATAATATTCCTATACGTGAGAACCATCAGTGCAATAGCGGGAAGTTCTGATAGTTGTATGTAATTAACTGTGAACACCAGAGACCTGGAAGACTATGGGACAAGATCACAAGAGTAAATAAAATCTATACCACTACAAAAAAGTTATTCTTAATCAAAACAACATAGTAATCTATCATTCAGAAAATCAGAAGGAAAAATCAAACTCATTAGAAAATAGATATGTTAAAAATGAACTTCACCACATAGCACGCTCCTAGCCAAAAAACAGAACTAATGATATCTGCCCTGATTTGTTGAAGACTGGTGCCAATAGATGTATGGAAGACCACGGAACACGAACGACACGAACACAAGAAGAAATAAAATCTATACCACTACAAAGAAGATATTGCTAATCAAAACAACAGAGTAGTCTATCATTCAGAAAATCAGAAGAAAAAATCAAACTCATCAGAAAATAGACATGTTAAAAATTAACTTCACCACATAGCACGTTCCTAGCCAACAAACAGAACTAATGCTATCTGCCCTGATTTGTTGAAGACGAGTGCCAATAGATCTATGGAAGACCACGGAACACGAACACGAAAAACACCTTGCATTTAGCATGGTTAGACTGAGAACAGTGATCGCCAAGGAAACGAATATTTCACAATGTGTGTAAGAATTCTCATACGGAATCAGAGCTGACCACCAAATAGGTTTTACTCGACTACACTCTGTACAAGTTCAACACCCGAAGGATAGAATTGCCGGAGAAGGAGCGGTCATTGAAATTTAGACGCATGATACATCAGCCTATGATTACAAAAAAGCTAATCTTTTGCGAAAACTTGTAATATTTCAGGAATTAAATTCCACTGTGCATGTATATTTCTCAAACAGTTGCACTAGCCCAGACGTAGTAAAAGAAGAACAGGCGTCTTATTTTCGACAACAAAGTCGTCCATTTGTATGACTGGATAGGAAAAATGAGCCGTTCGAGATAGGGCAACACGGAAATAAGGCAAGATAAGTGATTGCGGCGGGAAAAGTCAAAGCGTTCGCGACGCAGTGTCATCAACTTTTACAATTGCATTCGGGTTCACTGCCTGCGAGATAATACGAAGCATTCGCGAAAAGCGAATCTATTATCAAGTGCCGCAATGCAAATGGAGGATTTTACAAGCATGATGTGCAGGCGAAGTCTACATTTCTAATCACGTAATCTCCCTAACACACGGCACACAAACGTATATGAAATAATTTCCAAGTGGCAGTCCGATTTTGGGAGTAACGGATCACACAACCGCTATCAGAAATGATTAACCAGTATACAATGAAGATGAGCGTTATGCATAAACACAATGGAAGATATGTTATATTAATTATAATAAGCAGACCAGCGCAGGTCACACATAAACGTAGATCCAATTCACAAAATATACTCGAGATTTCCCGCGGCCATACAGAAAAACTAACAAATTATTTTAGTGTCATAGCATCCGGGCACTACAAATGGAAAGGCCATACTTTAATTTTATAAGTCTTTAGCTCATAACGTTGTAAAACGCAAATTCCACACTAAAGATCTTTTTCTTCTTTAAATTTTCAAAGTCAAAACTGCACACTATTTCTTGCATTTTTTTTAAAGATATAGATATAACATATAGATATATAGTATAACATAATGCGAATTCTTTATGTCGTGGATATTAAAAGTTACGAATACTTTTCGAACGAAATTTACTTAAAACTCGAAGAAAGGGTCACCCGCGTCCTCGAAGACGTTTCGGCAACACGCCGGGCCGCGTTTCCCCAATGCCGTACCCGAAACCGAACGCGATTCTGCGCCCGACGCGTTAACGCGGTACCGCACGCGAGCGTGTTGCTTTCTTTCGGAAACGGATTCGTCGACGCGGGTGACCCTTTCTTCGAGTTTTAAGTAAATTTCGTTCGAAAAATATTCGTAACTTTTAATATCCACGACATAAAGAATTCGCATTATGTTATAGTGTATATAGAAAATATCAATCCATTCGATTAAATTCTTTGTCATCGTGAAAGAGTGCTCGTCAAAGTGAGCGAACTAAAGCTTGCGTATTGTGAAATGACACATTCTACAACACTGATCATAAATCGCAACACCTGTTCAAATTTTAATTAAACTCTTACTCATGTGTGGTAGTTGCCACTTCTCCTGAGTGTGAATCGATAAATTTTAGCATTTAAGCCACAATCAAATATCTTGCATAGTATGTTTGAGTATATGCACAGATTTTTAATCTATATCTTTAAAAAAATGGAAGAAATAGCGTGCAGTTTTGACTTTGAAAATTTAAAGAAGAAAATGATCTTTAGTGTGGAATTTGCGTTTTACAACGTTATGAGCTCAAGACTTATAAAATTAAAGTATGGCCTTTTCATTTGTAGTGCCCGGATGCTATTACACTAAAATAATGTGTTAGTTTTTCTGTATGGCCGCGGGAAATCTCGAGTATATTTTGCGAATTGGATCTACGTTTATGTGTGACCTGCGCTGATCTGCTTATTATAATTAATATAACATATCTTCCATTGTGTTTATGCATAACGCTCATCTTCATTGTATACTGGTTAATCATTTCTGATAGCGGTTGTGTGATCCGTTTCTCCCCAAATCGGACTGCCACTTGGAAATTATTTCATATACGTCTGTGTGCCATGTGTTAGGGAGATTACGTGATTAGAAATGTAGACTTCGCCTGCACATCATGCTTGTAAAATCCTCCATTTGCATCGCGGCATTTGATAATACATTCGCTTTTGGCGAATGCTTCGTATTATCTCGCAGGCAGTGAACCCGAATGCAATTGCAAAAGTTGATGACACTGCGTCGCAAACGCTTTGACTTTTCCCGCCGCAATCAGTTATCTTGCGTTATTTCCGTTTTGCCCTATCTTGGACGGCTCATTTTTCCTATCCAGTCATACAAATGGACAACTTTGTTGACGAAAATAAGACGCCTTTTCTTCTTTTACTACGTCTGGGCTAGTGCAACTGTTTGAGAAATATACATGCACAGTGGAATTTAATTCCTGAAATATTATAAGCTTTCACAAAAGATTAGCTTTTTTGTAATCATAGACTGATGTATCATGCCTCCAAATTTCAATGACCGATCCTTCTCCGGCAATTCTCTCCTTCGGGTGTTGAACTTGTACAGAGTGTGGTCGAGTAAAACTTATTTGGTGGTCAGCTCTGATTCCATATGAGAATTCTTACACACATTGTGAAATATTCGTTTCCTTAGCGATCACTGTTCTCAGTCTAACCCTGCTAAATGCAAGGTGCTTTTCATTGTGATGCGTAGAATTCATTATAATGATGACAAAGATTACATTTATTGTTTCAGTTATGCACTTGTTGATTTCGATAAATTACAGTTCTATTTCAAACTCTGAAGTTTTCGTTTGTTGTCTTCATTGATGAATTCCGAAGACATTAAATAGTTTATTCTGATTATTGGGCGCTTGAATCCAGCGTTGATTAACGCAGGCGATATGTTGTCGCCGTGTTTGTATTGCTTCAACAACTTGCACTTTGTCGCGATGAACTTGCACAGTCTCTTATTGATGTTTCCTTTCTTTGTATGAAGACTCTTGAATGGCGTACAAGAGAGTATTAGATGAAAATCGTCTGGTGGTCCACCACAATTGATATGTTTGTTGAGTTTCAACAAATGATAATACATCAGACCTTGCACGGCAATATTGAACTTCTGCTCATTCGACATCTTTGCAGAGACTGGTAGAAGAAAATAATTGCGTTGTCGTGGTATTGGAACATATCATGTGATAAGATTTTATGTACTTCCCATCTCAGATATGTGTAATTTCAACAAATCTGTAATGAATCGTGTGATACAGACCGCCTGTATATGATAATTTGATCCGACTCCTTGCTTGATGAATGCAATGCCCATTGCAATGATTACAATTACATCTGGTCTAGTGTATTTCAATTCTTCGTTAGCAAACATCAAAAACTCCGTCATCAATCCTAGTGGCCCTTCCGACGTTGACGTGCAGATATAGTATTGTAGATTCGGCATATAAATTCTTGCACCTTCAGTTCTGTAGTTTGTAGCATATCTCCGAATAGGACCATGTCTAGGACGTATTGAAATGCAGCGATAATGAAATCGCTTCGCGGCTCCTCTTTTTCGAAGCAGTTTTTTAATCACATCTTCCCATGACTTATGGTATCGAGTACAAAATCTGTCCATCATCTCAATGCAGAGCAATTGTCTCTTCTGTTTTCAAGTGCACGTCTACACTTCATTAAAAGCATATCTATGTTTATTTTATTGATTAAAATTTTATTATCTGGTTTAGAATGCTATAATCTCCACCTGTCGTGAGAATTATTGTTTTGACTCTGTTTCAAGTATTCACTCGACTGATATTCTATGAGTTGTGAACTTATTGCCCGAAATAATTATTGTCTTGTATTTGTTTCACTTGTTCACTCTATTGATAAAGTAAGTACCTCTAAGATGGGAATGCCTCATAACCCTGAGTTACATTTCACATTTGATATTTCTGTGTGGTTCATTAGAAATTTCTGTTGCAAGATATTACAAAAATTGATGTAATTAAATTTTTTTCTCGTTTTTGATTGAGTATCGTTGCTACCAATTAATAATTTGGACTTCCTCTACATGTTCAATAACAATATCGCATCTCTACAAACTTAGTCGACTTGACAACCACTTTGACGAAAGATTTCCGTTTCAAGGAAAGGATGCGAAAAGATAGTGATCCCCGCGAGTGATATCGACATCTATTTGCGCTGCACAATAAAATATATTGCCTTTGAACTCTCTTATCTGACCTCTAGAGAGTCCCGTTTGCTGGACGAAGTAATATATCCCCTAACCCTTTGAGTGATAAAGCATGCGGGGTGCTATGGTCACATAGATAGAGACATAAAGTCTCCCGGCTTTGAGGAAAAGAGTGAAAACTGAGATGAAAACAGTGCATATTTTCTACGTCTTGGATATCTCCATCAAGGTTCGTAGTGTTTGTTAGAATGAAAATTGTATATTGGTCGATTTTATGACGGTTCAATGATAGATTATTTTCCTCTGTTGTTGTTTACGTGTCGCCACGTGTTCCTCTGTTCTTCAGCGTTAAGTCTGTGCTATAGTGTAATATTTCGCCTTTGATACATTGATTAGCTATTACTTCACTATGTGTTGGATGGTGCGCAGGTTTGGCTCTCTATTAATTGTAGCTGTTGATTGTGTTGTTTCTCGTTCTTTCCTTACGTCTCTGCTGTTCACTTAATAAGAAATGGATTAATTAAAAGTTGAGTAATGTTGGAATATGAAACTGAGATTCCCTATTGCGCTCGAAATGTTATGACAGATATTCACGCTATTGCAATGATGGTTCTCACGTATAGGAATATTAGGGATTTTATAGTACAACTTGTAATTTGATTGTCATCATATTGATTAAGAATATCTTCTTTGTAGTGGTATATATTTTATTTCCTCTTGTGTTCTTCTCGTTCGTGTTTCGTGGTCTTCCATACATCTATCGGCACCCGTCTTCAACAAATCAGGGCAGATATCATTAGATCTGGTTGTTGGCTACGACCGTGCTATGTGGTGAAGTTCATTTTTAACATGTCTATTTTCTGATGAGTTTGATTTTTTCTTCTGATTTTCTGAATGATAGATTACTCTGTTGTTTTGATTAGGAATATCTTCTTTGTAGTGGTATAGATTATATTTCCTCTTGTGTTCGTGTCATTCTTTGTCGTTCGTGTTCCGTGGTCTTCCAGACAACTATTGGCACCTGTCTTCAACAAATCAGGGCAGATATCATTAGTTCTGTTTGTTGGCTAGGAGCTGGTGAAGGTAATTTTTAACATATGTATTTTCTGATGAGTTTGATTTTTTCTTCTGATTTTCTGAATCATAGATTACTCTGTTGTTTTGATTAGGAATATCTTCTTTGTAGTGGTATAGATTTTATTTCCTCTTGTGTTCGTGTCGTTCGTGTTCCGTGGTATTCCATACCATCTATTGGCATCCGTCTTCAATAAATCAGGGCAGATATCATCAGATCTGGTTGTTGGCTACACTCTAAGAAAAAAAGGAGTACTTTTACTCCTTTTGGGGAGTAATTGCATTGCCACAAAAAATAGTCCATTTCGGGAGTAAATGTACGGGAGTAAATGAATGTCACAGAGTGAAGACCGCATTTCACGCGCTGTTGTAAGAGTCCGAGGTACATGATTGGTGCGCATGCATGAAAATACTTTGAAGCAAACCGTCAACGGTGATATATCGAGTGATATAAAATCTTGCGCCATACTAGGGCACAATTTGCGAAGAAAGATGCGCTAACTGTTTATTACTCTGTGTAGCTGGAAAATTGCTACGTTGTCTGAGTTATACAGCCTTATGTCGTTCAAATTGACCAAGGGCACATATTTACGTAGACTGTTGCATTCAGGAGACCATTCGCGAAGTTTAGTGACAATTTGCAGTCCTGGGGAGTAAATGTCGGGACTAAATGTTGGGTTAGGGGACTAAAAGGGGGAGTAATTGCAGACTAGGGGAGTAGAAGCTGCAATTACTGCTCGTTTTACTCCTTTTTTTCTTAGAGTGTAGGAGCGTGCTATGTGGTGAAGTTCATTTTTAACATGTCTATTTTCTGATGAGTTTGATTTTTTTTCTTTTGATTTTCTGAGTGATAGATTACTCTGTTGTTTTGATTACGAATATCTTCTTTGTAGTGGTATAGATTTTATTTCCTCTTGTGTTCGTGTCATTCTTTGTCGTTCGTGTTCCGTGGTCTTCCATACATCTATTGGCACTCGTCTTCAACAAATCAGGGCAGATATCATTAGTTCTGTTTGTTGGCTAGGAGCGTGCTATCTGGTAAAGTTCATTTTTAACATGTCTATTTTCTGATGATTTTGATTTTTTCTCCTGATTTTCTGAATGATAGACTACTCTGTTGTTTTGATTAGGAATATCTTCTTTATAGTGGTATAGATTTTATTTCTTCTTGTGTTCGTGTCGTTCGTATTCCGTGGTCTTCCATACATCTATTGGCACAAGTCTTCAACAAATCAGGACAGATATCATTAGTTCTGTTTGTTGGCTAGGAGCGTGCTATGTGGTGAAGTTCATTTTTAACATATCTATTTTCTGATGAGTTTGATTTTTTCTTCTGATTTTCTGAATGATAGACTACTATGTTGTTTTGATTAAGAATAACTTCTTTGTAGTGGTATAGATTTTATTTCCTCTTGTGATCGTGTCCCATAGTCTTCCAGGTCTCTGCTGTTCACAGTTAATTACATATAACTATCAGAACTTCCCGCTATTGCACTGATGGTTCTCACGTATAGGAATATTAGACTTTTTATAACACAACTTATAATTTTGTTTATAATCATATTGATTAAGAATATCTTCTTTGATTAAATGTGGTGATCGTTTGTCGTTTTGATATGGTGTAGCTATTATTTCCCTACATGTTGGATGATTGGTTCTATATTAATGCTATGTGTTGATTCGAATTATTTCCTTATGTCTGCGCTATTCACTTCAATAAAAGTTGATTAATTAAATTTGTCTCATATTGGAATATTAAACTTAGATTCCATATTGTGCTCGAAATTACTTACATCTATCAGGTTCTCACATCTCAGACTTTTTATAATAAAACTTGTAATTTTGGTTGTAATCGTATTGATTAAGAACATCTTTGATTAAATGTGCTATCCCTTCTGATTCATTGAAAACTTGTGTGTATGATAACAGTTAATAAAAATATTGTGTTTGATCTGTGATACCTATTCAATGCTATTGTATGGTACCTGTAATAAGTATATTATTTGTTACGTGTATTGTGTTTCTTCTGCATCAGGTTTCTTGGCTGGGTTTTTCTCCTTCACACAGAGTCGTAACATAATTTCTGACACTAATGACTTTAATAAATATATTTTCACTTGTACTTTTGTGTATGGCTATCCTTTGCATGTAAACAGCCTACTGCACACGTGTTGTAGCTGAAAAAAAATTTCGATTGAAGTCGGCACAGAATGAAAAATGACGAAAGAAGTCGACCCAGGCTGAAAAATGTGAGCTGGTAAGCGCGCACGCAGCCCTCCGGCCACGCGCCACCCACCGGTAAGCGCCTCCACCCGAGCGCCGCCCGCCGGGTGCGGGAAAAAATACGCGACCCAAGTCGGCCAAGGCTCAAAAATGTCGAAAGACGTCGGTCCAGGCTGAAAAATAGGAGAGGGTAAGCGCGCACGCAGCCCTCCCCCGCCGATAAGCACGTGGACAACCCTCCGCACACGCGCCGCGCGGGGAAAAATACGCGCAGGGCTCAGGGGCAGGGCCCAGAGGTCCAGGTTGCTAACTGAACCTGTCGTAGTTTAACACTAAGTCGTATACTACTTAAGTAAATTAAGCATATAGGGAGTGGTAGGCTAAAACGATAAGGAAGATGGGCTCACTTATTTTGTGACTCATCTGACCAGTCAACAATACAAGAAGGGCACTCTGATAACACGGTTCGGCCCTAGATGGGCCGTGTCTTTCAAAACACGGCTGATAAAAAGGTCGTCGGGCAGTATCGCTTACGGTGCTGTTCCGGACAAGGACACAGATGGATGAACACGAAATTGACAACCGTAGAGGTCATGCAAAGAGCGCATTGGTGTACTGCTCAAGAAACATGCAAACCGAAATCAATTAATCACTTGGAAAAATTACGAAGTGCCGACGCCTTTTTCTTCTTTTTGAATAGGTTTCCCTATTCAAAGGTCCCGGTGCGTAGAACAGAGGTTCCGTAAGCGTGCGAAATTAAACACCCGCTACTCGGTTCATAGCCAATGTCCCAATGATCTTTACTAAAAAGAAGTCTCTTGGCTACCGTCAACTGTTCACGAATTACTGAGCCTGGGTGGGAAGGAGCTTCATGAAACACCTGTTATCGACCTCTAATACTTTCTCTACCTGAGAAGTTTAACGAAAGGTTTCAAATTATATTTGTGTCCTACGCGATAAAACAGCGAATTCTAAGAGTCCGTTTTCATTTAAGTCGGTGAGCACGGCCGTAAGGACAACGCTCCTTATACACCGTTTTCCAACCAAGCCTCGTCCCCAGCATGCTCGCAGCGCGCCAAGCACTTTCCTCCTCTCTGGAATGTGCGAACACTCCTCCTGACTTCCGAGCGGCTGTGTTCCGTGTGTTAACTGCGTACGTTGACGTCGTGATACAGTTGTCCTAATGCGTTTCCCTGCGTACTAGTGCTATGTCAACTAATGTACGATCGACGGGTAACCACTGTGTCATCTTCGGATGCACGAACAACTACCGGAAACGAAAAATGCTGGAGAATGAAGTCTGTGAAGTGCACGGCCAGCAGCGCGGGCATTGCGGTTGCAAACTGTTTCACCTGCACAGATTTCCGCATGACGATGAGGAGCGTCGGCAGTGGATAGCATGCGTAAACAGAAAGGATTTTACGCCCTCACAGTCATCTCGCGTGTGCTCTGAACACTTTGTCGATGGAAGAAGAACAGAGAGGAACCCGACGCCGATGATCAACCTTGGCTATGAAAGAAAGGTGCGTCTCTCTGGGAGTTCACAATGCGATTGTTTCGCCTTATTAAGCAATGTCTCACATGCTTCATGCATATCTCAGGTGAAGGTCGGTCGACGGCGCATTCTAAGGCAACCCTACCTGCCGAGAAAAAAACGAAAAGTGAGTAACCGGAATCACGTTGGGTTTCAATTGTGAGACCGTGAAAAGTACTGTTGAGATTACCCGGTGTTTGAACACCCTGGCAGATTTCGTAAGCCTAAGCACTGGAATATCTCTCTCCTCATGATACATTTGTCAGTGACTTCTCTGAAAATCGTTGTTAGGTTCGTCCCGACGAAACGCAACCAAGAACAGTTCCCGGCACGGACTTTGTGGAAGGTGCAGCAGATAGCAGGGATCAGGTGCCTATTGCTACTTCGTTTCCCGGCATGGACTTGGTGCAGGTTGCAGCAGATAGCAGGGATGAGGTGCATATCACTACTTCGTTTCTTGAGCAATATGTACATAATAGCATTGTCCGTACACAGCTTGCTTCACACACCATAACCTTGCTGTCCGACGTGCAGTTACTGATAGCATGTTTTCTCATACTTTTACTTCTTCTTGAAGTGTGGCTCTAGTGCAGAAAGCAGTCCCCCTGAAGTGCAGCACTGCAACACCGGTGGACCTGGCACATCACAAATATTTCATGTATTTCCATCTGTGCCAACAACTTCTGTTGAAACACAGACAGACAATGACTCTGCAAGTATCTTTAGTAGTTCTTGTCTTTACCCGGTGTTTGAACACCCTGGCAGATTTCGTAAGCCTAAGCACTGGAATATCTCTCTCCTCATGATACATTTGTCAGTGACTTCTCTGAAAATCGTTGTTAGGTTCGTCCCGACGAAACGCAACCAAGAACAGTTCCCGGCATGGACTTTGTGGAAGGTGCAGCAGATAGCAGGGATCAGGTGCCTATTGCTACTTCGTTTCCCGGCATGGACTTGGTGCAGGTTGCAGCAGATAGCAGGGATGAGGTGCATATCACTACTTCGTTTCTTGAGCAATATGTACATAATAGCATTGTCCGTACACAGCTTGCTTCACACACCATAACCTTGCTGTCCGACGTGCAGTTACTGATAGCATGTTTTCTCATACTTTTACTTCTTCTTGAAGTGTGGCTCTAGTGCACAAAGCAGTCCCCCTGAAGTGCAGCACTGCAACACCGGTGGACCTGGCACATCACAAATATTTCATGTATTTCCATCTGTGCCAACAACTTCTGTTGAAACACAGACAGACAACGACTCTGCAAGTATCTTTAGTAGTTATTGTCTTTAGCAGCACAGGCAATATAGAAATATAGTTAACACAGAAATTCTCTGTGTTCATTCAGGATCGCAACCGTGACGTAGCCACACAGTGGGAGGATCTAGCCTCAGCGGACCATACATACAGCTTGCCACTGAACTTGGGAACTCTCCATTCATCCGTGAGGTCTCGGATGTCGACTTCTGACATTCTGTTTTACACAGGACTGTCAGAGGAAGTGTTTCAGAAGATCCTTCTATGCCTCGAACAATCATTTCGGCCCCTCTCACAATTGCCATTGGAGGACCAGTTACTGCTTGCATTGATGCGCCTCAGACTGGGGACTTTGTACCGAGATCTTGCTTGGCGGTTTTCTATATCTCCATCGTCTGTTTGCAAGATATTTAACAGTGTCCTGAAGTCACTGAATGAAATTATGAAATACTCCGTGGTTTGGCTGCCGAAGTCAAGGATACAAAGCAGCATGCCAGATTCATTCATTCAGAGCGGTTACGAGAACACCAGGTGCATTCTAGACTGCACAGAAGTTTTCCTCCAGAGACCGAAGAAACAAATGGCCAGGGCACAAACGTACAGTTCCTATAAGGCACATAACACACTTAAGTTTTTGATTGTTATTGCGCCAAACGGCTTTATAATGTATGTGTCCAAAGCATATGGGGGTCGGGCCTCTGATAAGTTCATTGTGAAGGATTGTGGAATTCTAGAGTACTTCGCACGAAATGATGAAATCATGGCTGATAGGGGCTTTACACTGGACCCTTACCTGGCAGCCCAAGGGGTGAAGCTAAATGTCCCAGCCTTCACTAGAGGTAGGTGGATGCTGAATGTGCGAAGTGTGCTTGTGATATTGCTGTTAATTCATGCAACAGCTTCGCTTATCTCAAACTTTCCATTCCATTAATGTTCTGACATTTAATATTTGAATTTTTAATTTCTTGTGATTATTCAAGCCATAATACCTAGTTAATGACGTTTCGCTGTACATGGTCTCAGTGCTCAGCTGAGGCTTGCTAACCAATACCAAAAGTGTTAGTTAACCTACAGAGTACTTGGCAAAAAAAAAGTAACTGAGCCGAGTACCAAATAGCAATACAATTTTTTCCCCGGCTATTACCGTTGTAGTAGTGAAATCCGGGATGTGCTTTTTTTTCCTGAAAAATAGTGTGAGGCGGACTTGGCAAACTTCGGAGTTCAATTTTGAAAATACAATTTCTCAAATTAAATTTCATAGAAGTGCTCAGAAGTCATGGCAAAATCTCCCCCGAGATAAATAGCATTACCCCATAGTCTTCAGACAAGTAGAATTTGTACTACTTTTTTTCTTGTCCACATCGGGTGAAATACTGTGTTTGTACCCCCTCAAGGCAAGGCACAGCTGTCTGAAGAGGAGGTCACCAAAACCCGACGGATTGCATCCGTTAGAATCCATGTTGAGAGGGCCATCAACCGGATGAAAACCTATCGAATATTCAAGTCATCCCTTAGCATCAAATGTAAAAAGACAATCGATATGATGATTTTTGTGTGTGCAGGACTGTGTAACTTTAAGCCACCCCTTATTGCTGAAGTAACAGGCACACAGGAGCAACAATGGGGCCAGACTGCACATGAACCATGAATAAAATACTTCAGTCATTGAACTGTATAGTTGAACTTTACTGTGTACCTGGAAGAACATTTCAATTTCTCAGTTCCCGTGGTATCTTTACATCTGTGACAGCTGCCCGTACTCCAAGTCCATGTCCAGTGTACCTTCCCGGCCCATTTCCTCAAGCCGTGGTAACATACTTCCAAAATAAAACTTCTTTAGCCTTGGAGTTGTTTTTCTTACATAACTTTCACTGAAAGGTACCCTTGCAAGTACTGCAGTTGCTACTGACCACACATAGAAGAAGCACAGTTTTTTCTGAGTGCACAGCATTGTGTACTGAACTTGACTGTAGTAGTTGTTTGGACCGCTTTCTACGAGAATGTAGTCCTTGCCTTTCTTGGCTATGTCATACCGCCCGCTGCCAATTAATTCCTCACAGTCCTCTACGAAGGGACACTTAATTTCCAATATTGCATCACAGGACTCTACAACACCGTCCGGCGTGGCCGAAAGCCACGGATAGTCTTTGCACACATGTGTACCACAGTGTGTAACACGAAGCCCAAAGTCAGATTGGAACTGTTGGCGAGCAACTGCTTCATTCCTTATGCCGTGCTGTGTGGCAGCATTTCCATGAAAACTTGGAGAGGTGAGAGACTGCAGTGCCTTGGCCGTTGATGTTGTTGCTCGCTTCGGGACCTTTTTGATATTCGAGGCAGTTATTCGCAGCTTTCTGGATATGTACCACAGGGAGCTGTTCTGTGTCCTGGTGGCTTCCTCTAAAGTGGTCATTGCAGAAACAGAAAGATCAATATATCTGTTGTAAAACGTGTTGCATGGACCACAAGATGCTGGCAAACTGGCGATGTCCTCATGTGATGAATGCTGGACAGCAGGAATGCCTGCTCGATGCTGTGGCTGCCGTGCTGGAGCTGCCATTGTTGCATGAAATAATGTGCCTGCAGTGAAGAACACCGGTCACTATGGTGCGTCATACATTAAGCACACATTTTAGTATTATTATTTATTTTATTTTCATACTTTTTATTATTAAGCATACACTTTATTAAGCTTCCAGGCTCAATGAGTCTCTGTATGCTGTGCTCCTACATATGAAGGCGAACGCATTTCAGGGCTATGAACCACAATTTTTACTTACATGTTCCCAGACTGTTGAGACTGTTCCCAAATACAAAAAAGAGGTAGCATTTTTCACACTCAGTTAACTCTGCAACTGCAGCATAATACAACAGATCATGTCACATGATGATGCTCACCAGGTATATTTATAATGTTGTGAAATGGGGACCTCTTGTAAAACTCCTTCAGATCGTTGTCGTTCCCACACAGCTGTGGCAAAGGGGGCTGCGGCCTTCTTGGGACATCTTTGTCTATGGTTCTCGTCTGTACTTTGAAGTTGATATCTTGAAGAGCTGCAGGCTCCATGTTTCTTTTGGTGCCCTTATTCCATGCAGCTGCTCTATCAGTACACGCCTCCCCAGTGAGGCCCGATGCCACGGCAAGATCCACCTTCCACAACAGGGCCCCAACATGGCTGCATACTTTGCCTTTGCCTGCCATACATGTGCAGCCACTGTTAACTACCTCACCAGCTCGCTGACAGCACACCCATGAGTCATGATGTACTTTAACTGATTGTGATGCCTGTACTTGACATTTCAGTAACACAAGAGAGCTGTCAATCTCATGCACAAACACTGCACCAACCCAGCCACTCTGAAGGTATGTGTACGAGTCCATGCTTCGAAAGGCGTTTACATCCTTCAGGTCGCATGCCTTGTTACTGACAAGATAACACACAATGTGAGGCATTCGTACCTGCGGCCACTTCTTCATATCGTCACTCCAGCCTGCGATAGAGCTTGGGTGCTGATATACTTTGTTACCTGTGCAAACACGAGAGAAATCAAGCATCGCAATCAGTAAAGGTGCTTATCTGCGCAAGATAGAACAGGCACGTTCACACGCAGTATTCACACACATGTGGCATACGATATTGGGGCTCATATGTGCATGGCTTTGTCACAAATGGCAACTGTACAAACAACCGCCTCAAGTTAAAATAAAAACAGCATTCCCATAAGCTTTTCCTGAATAATAAATGGAATAATTTCCATCTGCACATCCTCTAACAATAGTGCTTTGGGCTGAACCTCCCAGAGAGACCCAGGCGTCTTATGCCGTTAGTTTGCGTGGTGCACCATTGCGCGAACGTAGCCTGAACGAAAGAAACGAAAACTAGCGGCGCACAGTGTTCCGCCAATATGATGAAGAGATAACAAATATGGCAAGCATTCAATACGAAGAAAGGAATAAACGCTCACCTCCAATGCATATTGTTGGTTGGACAGATCTTCTTCCTTCGCCTGTGTCGGCTCCGGCCGATACGTCTGTATTATTCATTCTAAGCTGTCATAGACAACAGTCACCGTTTTGACAGGTTTTTCTTCTCTCTCTGTCTCACGGAAAACTCCACGCAAAGGCACAATCCAAGAAGCTGCTAGTCGAACTGGCAAACACGTCGATACGTGCAGCAACCCACAGCACGCAAAGGCTTTCCCATTTATCCGCACAAGCCAGCATGGCGCCGACGCCCCTTCGCACGCTAGACGGCGCTGCGCTGCCAAAATGGCGACGCCCACAGAAAATTCATCCTCGCATCCTCGCTAAACGCATCCTCGGCGGACGGCTTGCCAGGCGGCGGGTGGATAATGGAGGGAGAGGAATATATACATTAAGAAAAAAAAGGAAAGGTCTGCCAGACGGAGTTCGGCTTGCTATGAAAGGAAATGAAAAGAAATGGAGAAGAAAAATGGATAAAATGGGAAAGCAAAGGAAAGGAAAAGAAGAAAAGAAAAGGGGAAGACAAAGAAGAAAAGACAAAGAAGATAAGAAAAGGAAAGGAGGAACACAAAACTAAAACTGAAAAGGACCCTTTTTCACATATGCGCGTCGTGTCCTGGGAGCTCTTCGGCTAACCACGTTCTAGGCGCGTCCGAACAAATGCACGTGGGTACCACAAAAGGACCAAAATCGGTCCCGAGTTGCGCCGTTCGTGCGGTCTCCCCACTGGTCCCCCGCTTCTCTCGTCCCCGCACGTGATCAAAGAAAACGCTTGGCGCTAACAGACGAGGCACGGACAAAGTATACACAAAAAAGTGCGCTAAGTTCCCACACATTTATTTGAAGAAATCACCCCCACATTTATACAACCTCGATCGTATATACCGGGTATTCTTCCAACGCGCGTCATGGCCATGCGCATGCGCTAAAGCCTTTGTGAAAAAAAAGGCAATTTGAAAGGCGTCCTTGACGTAGTTAAGACAAAATGGCAGGAATGTTAATAGACAACAACAACTTTAGTTCAGGATAAGGGGTGGGGAGTTTCATCACCGGGGGCGATACTCTACCCCACTGCTGGAGGTGAAGCAGCGAATGAAGGAATGGGTCCCGTTACATTGAGGATCGAAGTCCTATGGCTTCCAAAAAGGCGAAGAGAGGCCTTTAGGACAGAGCGTTGGTGTGTTGGATGCGGCCAGGGGCAAGTAGTTTGGTGAGGGAGAGGGGACGGGAGTCGAGCTCGTGGAAGGAAGTGGAGAGTACGGAGCGGGAAGGGTGGTAGTGTGGGCAATGGAGAAGAATGTGCTCGAGACCGTCAACTGCACTGCAGTGACTGCAGTGGGGAGAGTAAACTTGTCGCAAGCAGTAGCGCCACTGAGCTGTGAAGGCCCCGTCGAGGCGCATTCGATGAACTAATGCGTCGTCTTGACGAGAGATATGTGCTGGCATGCGGAAAGCGAGCGCTGGGTGAACTCTGCTCAGCATTGCGGGGTGTAGTATGTCGGCGGTCCGTTGGCGGGTAGCCAGAGGAGTCACAAGGCTTCGAAGTATGGACCGCCGATCGCCTCTGACCAGTGCAATACGCGTCCGTGTCCGAGACGAGAGAGCTGCTTCGGCGGTGCTGTCCGCCAGTTCATTGCTTTCGACACCGCAATGGGCGGGAAGCCATTGGAGAGCGAGCCTATGTCCTGCTTCGTAGACAAGTTTGGGGCGGAGGAGCCTCGGATGCCAGAATTTTCAATTGCTTGCAGCGCACAGGCTGAGTCAGTAAAGACCACCCAATTCCGGGGGGAGAAAGGAACGATGTGCTGCAAAAAGCAAAGTATGGCGTAGAGTTCCGCAGCTGTGGATGATGTACAATGCCAAAGGTGACGTCCTTGAACTACGCCTTCGTCGGGGATGACAAACGCTGACGCAGACTTACCACTTCGAGAGGCGCCATCGGCGTAAGCGGTGGTAGAGGTGGAAAACTGCGCGTCTACGAGAGCGAAAAACTGGGCTCGAAGGACTTGAGGGGGAACCTGAGCTCTGCGGACCTGAAGGTCAGGAAGACGTGCGAAGGTGGGTGGCACAGGCAGAGTGCAGGGGGCATTCGGTGGTGTCACAGTCCTAGGTGTGAAGCCGGTGAGAGCGTGGCGTGTCCTCAGCGCCACGCGATGGAGATCACTTTCAGGACGGTATCGAATTTTCCTGAGGAATGGGTGACGGGGAACGCTCGCACGCAAACGTAGGAAGTGTCGAGCCGTTTCCCGCTCACGGAGGACCTCCATCGGGAGTTCATCAGCTTCAGCTAGGGCTTGCCGTGTTGCAGCCATTCTTGGAACGCCAAGGCAGTGCCGAAGGCTTCGGGCGAACAGGGACTGATGAGTATTTAACGATGTTTTAGAAACTCTATGGAAGACTGGAAGGCTGTAAAGCACAGTCGCCCTCAACAAAGCCGCGTGGCTAAGAGGGAGCGTTGATCACAGCCCCAGCCGAAGGCAGAAAGATGTTGTATGGCAGGAACCATGGCTGCACTTTGATTTCAAGGTGCTTAATGTGGCGAGCCCAGCGCAGTTGGGAGTCCAGGACCACACCAAGGAAGCGATGGGAACGCACAAGCTCGAACTTCCGTGCACCAACACAAAGAGGGAAATTACTCGTAGCCTTGTGGGTGAAAGGGAGCTCTACGCACTTTTCGGGCGAAAGGTCCATTCCAGGTCGCGTAAGGTCGAGATGAACGTTGTCTAAGGCTTGTTGTAAACGGCGCTGAATGGCTGGTCGTGACTTGCTACTGTCCAAAGGGCAGCGTCATCGGCATACACATAGAATGCGACCTTGCGTGGAACTGTCGATTTTAGTCCTGCCATGACTACATTAAAAAGTGTTGGTCTGAGAATGCTTCCTTGGGGTACGCCTTGATGAACAGGGTGCTTGGAGCAGTGGCCGTGGGTTGTGCGGACAGCGACAGTTCGGTTCGTAAGGAAATCGTGAAGCTAGCTGAAAAGTCGACCAGAGACGCCAAAAGACCGCAACGCGCGGAGGACCCAGATGTGCGAGACTGTATCATAGGCGCGCTTCATGTCCAGGAAGACCGATACCATGATCCGCCGATGAGCACGAGCATGTCGGATTGTAGAGACCAGATCGAGAACTGGTTCCATAGAGTTTCGGTGGCGGCGAAATCCAGCCATTTCCTGAAGGAACGCACCTTGTTTTTCGAGCCACCAGTCGAGGCGATGCAAACCCATTCTCTCCATCAGTTTGCCCAGACAGCTTGTCAGGCTCACGGGGCGAAAGGAGGATAGGGCATTTGGGGGTTTGCCTGGTTTCAGGATTGGAACAACTAAAGCCTCCTTCCAAGTAGATGGCACGGATTCCTGTCGCCAAGACGTGTTATAATCATGAAGGAGAGCTAGGAGTGACGGCTCGTCAAGGTTGCGCAGTACGGCGTAAGTGATTTTATCTGGTCCTGGGGACGATCGCGCATTCATAATCCCCTTGAGACCCATTCAACGGATCCGCCCCACAGAAAGCGTCACGCGTGTCGTGTGATAACAGCTTGTATTACCGCTGGCGGGCATGAAACAGACGCTAAAAACCACAAGCGACTGTAATACCATGCTGCTAACAGCCGTACACGAAAAGTGATCAGCAGGTCAACAAACTTAAGTTCTCGCAGCACTGCACTAATACTCACTGCGGCTGAATACTCGAGGCCAGTTGACAGCTGAGACCCCTGCACTGTCAAAAACAACTCCCACGATTTTAACCTGAGGTCGTACAAGAACTTGAAACGGTGCAACACAGGTTGGCTGGACACTTAAAAATATCACTTCTGTATTGGCATCGAGGCGGAAGACCAGTCACAAGGACTGGCTCCCATATAAGCTAGGATTAAAACTAGAACTAGTGCATGCCATGCCCTGCATGTGAAATCACGTCACGTTAAGGATCGCTGTTCGTGCTTGTCGTCACCATGCAACAGACAAAGACTGCAGAGCGTTGCGTACGGGATAACGGCACGAAGGAAAGTAGGACCCAGTAAACCACAAACATCTTTTCGACCGTACCAGAAAAATCCAAATATCTAAGTCCAAAAGTAACGTCCACTCGATATCCATCATACGTACACTGAGTACATTAGAACAGGTGGACGTCCATAGAACGTGCAGTATACTAAAGTTACCGATATCTAATGCACATCCATTCTGAAGGGCGATCAACGTCTAATATATGTGACAAAATTTGGCGTTTTCAAAGTGAAGTCATAACTGTAATTCTTGGCCATGGGCGCTGATGTAAACGGATTCGTAGTCTCATAGGTTCTTCTGACCCTTTACATATCTCTCTCGCTTTCTTTTGTGTGATGTATCTGTACAATATATCCTCCATATCATTTCCCAGTGGATTCGGTTTCGTACTCTTCCTATTTTGTCTCATTCCACGGCAAATAACCGTCGACCGAAGTATTTCGAGCCGCACGAGAATAAAAACGCGGCTGCTTGAAACCATATGCTAAAGCCACAAACGTAATGCTGGGCATATTGAATATCTTCGCGTTATTCACTGGCTTTGCATAAGCGTCATGGTCATTGACATCCTAACCCGCCCTGTTGCTTCGGCGTGCTGTCGGGTTCTGTGTCTTCTGCTTTGTGCTCGCGTTCGTACATTGTAATTGCCTACGCTTGGGACTGCAAAGTGCGTATGTTTGCCCGATTTGTTATACTAAACTCTCCTGACACAGATTTGAGGCGTATTTCACTACGACAACGTGAAGTTTAACTTCTACGACGCCGTTGCTGATTGACTTCTCCCTCACAATGTCAAAATTCCTTACCATAAATCATGTTAGGAAGCGTGCTCGCATGGAAGTTGAAAGTTTGTTTGAATCAACGGGCCCATCGGGCATTCAGGATGCGTTCTCCAATTCATCGTTGCAAGCGCGCACGAAAAATGAGAGCCCGCAAAGCGATTCAGATAGCTGCGCGTCTACTTGCACAGACGCTTCTTCTACGAGGAGTTACAGTGCAGCTAACACGGAGAATGTAGGTTTTCACGACGTGTTACCGGAATATGAATATGCTGTCATTGATACAAATAGATCGTACGCCGGTGGGGTAAAAGATGGTTTGGATGACATGCAAGGTGGAAGCTATGAAAGAACAGACTCTTCCTCACATGAGTTCGCGTTCCTTTCAGCGGACAAAAGTTCAGATGAGAAATTCCCCTCCCGATTGACAGACTGGGCAGTTAGTCACAACATCGCACACAAAACGTTATCACATCTTCTCAGCCTCTTGAAAGAGCATAGCTGCTTTTCGAACCTGCCAACAGATGCCCGGACCCTGTTGAGGACACCCCGTCGGACAGCTGATGTTGCCAATGTTACAGAACTCCCACCCGGACAGTACTGTCATTTTGGCCTAAAGAGAGGCCTGATGAATAATTTGGTTGATGGCACCCAGCTTTTGCATCAGCTGAGCTTGTCATTTAATGTTGATGGCTTGCCTTTATCAAAGAGCTCGAGACAGCAACTGTGGCCCATTCAGTGTTTGACGCATTTTGGTAATAATCAGAAGCTGGGACCATTTGTGGTTGGAGCATTTGTTGGACCCTCGAAACCCGATTGTGCCGACACGTTTTTGAAGCCTTTCGTATGTGAGCTAAAGCAGCTGACTGAAGAAGGAATTTCTGTTTCTGGTAACGCTGTCCCAGTCAAAATAAGAAATTTCATTTGTGATGCACCCGCCCGTGCTTTTATATTTAAAACAAAAAGTCACAGTGGCTATTCCGCCTGTCCGAAATGCACGGTTGAAGGTCAGTTTCAGAACAAAATGTTTTACCCTGTCAAACCCGGAACTATACGAACTGATCAGTCATTTAGGAGTCAAGAAGATCCAGAACACCACCATGGAGAATCAATTTTAACAGAGCTCCCAATAGATTGCATTAAATCAGTCCCCTTCGATCCGATGTACTTGCTTTACCTTGGAGTCGTGCGAAAGCTTATCAATCTGTGGTTTGCTGGGCCATTACCAGTCAGACTCGGCCCGGTAGATCGCAAGGAGATATCGCTGAAGAGTGCCGCTCTAGAAAAAGACGTCCCACTGGAGTTTTCGAGGAAACCGAGGACACTAGATGAAAAAGACCGTTGGAAAGCTACTGAATACAGGACTTTTCTCCACTACACTGGTCCCGTGATCCTGAAAGATATTTTATCTGACACTGTATATGCAAACTTTTTGACACTACATGTAGCAGCAACCATTCTGTGCAGTAAATCTCTCTGTCAGGAGTACGCTACGTATGCTGGGGAGCTTCTTGAACACTTTGTGAAAAATTTTCAGAAAATCTACGGAAAAGAAGAGGTGTCATATAATGTTCACGGATTGCTACACCTAGCAGACGACGCACATCTCTACGGTACGCTGGATTCGTTTTCAGCATTCCCATTTGAAAATAACATGCAGACAATCAAGAAGCTTCTCCGTAGACCTGGCTCTCCTCTGTGCCAAATATACAGCAGGATGGAAGAAAAGCGCATGCACACAGAACGCCATCAATGAACGGAACAATCGACACAGTTTATTCTGTCAGGCGGCCATGACGAGCACCAGCTTCCACCTCAGTGCAGGCCTCCGCAATACAAAGTGCTAAGAGCCCCATCTTTTACACTGAACTTATTCAAGAGTGACAATTGTTGCGAGATCAAAGGGGACATCGTGGTTGTTGAAAATTTCGCTCATCTGAAGTCAACCGGCCATGCGTGCATAATCGGGAAGAAGTTTTGTAAAATGGAAGCCTTGTACAATTTCCCGATTGACTCAACAAGGTTGGGCATTCAGATTGTGAGCAAACTTTCTTCAACAATGTGTTGGCCTGTGGAGAACGTGAGAAAGCTTGTAAAGCTGCCGTACGGCGACAAGTTTGTGGTAATACCACTCCAGCATACTGCTTAAGGATCCAGGAGGAGTTCTGGGATTATAATAATGGAGTTCTTAACCGCAAACCTGTGTTTTGTCATTGAGCAATGCCTCTAAACCAAAAACTCTCTATACAATGTCTCTAAACCAAAACTAGATACAAAGAAAGGCAGTGTGCCTTTCACGACGTCGAGTTTCTTTTGCAGACCGTTGATTTTTTCTTGGATTCAGAGAGACTTACGGCAGTTTGTGATATCCTGGCACTCTGCTGATAATTGGGGTTCACAAATCGTACTCTTATGCAGCTGCACACTAGGGTGATTCCTGTGACGTGGTATGGTCCTCTGCAGTCAACAGCAGTGAAAAGTATGTAAAAGCTACACTTGTTTGTTTCCTTGTGTAAGTTTTGTTGCTTGTTTTCAGATGGCAAAGTACTGCATTGTTGAGTTTGTTGAAGAAGGTAGCGTTGAACTAGTTCCATCGAACTGGATAACTGGGAACAAGTGCTCGTGGCCTCCTGGACCTGGTGACAAGACACACTTGATCAAGAAGCGTCAGCCTCCAGGACGAGAATGGAAAATGTACAAGGTTGCAGTCAAGGGAGCTTATGGTAATGCTTGAACTTCACGAACAATCATAGCCACTGATTCAGACACCTTCATTCTTGCTTCACTTCAACAGATAGGTACGAAGATGGCCGGAGGAAGCTTGAACTTGCGCAGTACACTTCAGATTTAGACTCGGGTCAGGAGCTCAAAAAGCGAAGAATACAAAGGCCCACCAGATACGACGACGAAGACGTACTCTACAGTGCACCCACGCCACCACTGAGCTTTCCACGAGCCTCGACGTCCCACTGTAATGCATCCCTCAGAAGGAAATTAGTAGTTTTATTAACTTTTCGTTCTCTAATTAGAGCTCCTCGTAATGATACACCTGATGAAGGTAACGCTTGCAAATATTTTTTTAGGGTGCAGTATTCATATATTTGCTGAATGTTTGGGAATATTTTTTCAGATGATGCAGCATTGTCCACGGTATGGGATACCATAATTGGTAATTATTAATTTGTGGGTCTTATCCCTGTCCTAAAGTGGCCTCGGTGTGTTACCTCACATGTACACGTATACATATATTACGTAAGTCGTTAGTGGGATCGCAAAGTACTGTGCCGACATGACGACTGATTAATACTTGTAGCGCACTTATACGTTCCTCACTCAATGAGCTCCTTCTTCAGCCTATACTAACTGGGCTTCTTGTACTCCTACTACTATTAGGGGAAATTAGTGTAGAAATCAAACAACATCAGTCGTGAATTTTCTTTCTGCGACCGTTACCCCACTCATGCACAACATTTCGTTGACATAACTGTTGCAGAATGGGGTCTATCCCAATCTTATGAATCTGCTGGTTACGTCTTGCATATTATGTGTTTAGTGTGTAGCACTAGTTTGAGCAATTATATTTTCGTTCTGGTAGATGACATCAGTGACATCCAAGCAGCAGATGAGAGCGTTGATTGCGGAAACTCACTTCGAAAAGGTAACTGTAAAGCATTATTTCTACACAATTACTCTCCGCTCTACATTACTCTGTTCCGCTGTATAATAGCAAAAAAAAAGGAAAAAAACGTTCTCGCGCATGACAGAGTGCAGCCATAGAAGCATAGATTTTGTTCTTGCTGGTTATGCGGGTGAACGTTTTGTGCAAGCAAAATAAGTGCGTGAAGTTAGGTGAAATTTGATTATTGGCCTTTCAAAGATGCTTTGGCAGAAATGTCTGAACACCAGATTCGGGATTAGCTGATAATTATCTATTGTATAAGAAATATCCTGCTTGGTAGGATATCCAGCTCTGGAAATAGCATGTATCCCTGAATGTGCAATAGCAAATACACATGCCACAAATTTCCATGGCTGCCCTTATGCTTCAGTCGTTCTATTTCTATACAGTGCATAGTTCGGCTTCCCTGGAGATTGACCAAGAACGTACAAAACAGCAACAGCAGCCGACACGCACTAATAGAAAACCGTTGCCTCCTGGTGGTGAGTAACTTGCTACATGCACGCGTTTGTACATAATGTTGTGCTATTACACATCTCAATTGGCTGCTGATGTACATGGAATTTCAGCGTTTCACTTGTGGTTTAGTCCTTATAATGGACGTGATTGCTTCAAGAGGTAACTTATTTGAGGGCAAACAAATTGCTTACCAGGGTGGGACAATAACTTCCTGTCATTGTATATTGCAACTTAGGTCAGAGTTTTAACAACGTTCTGATCCCATCGGCTTGTGTAGTGAAAAACTAGTGTGAAGCAATTTCGCGTCAGGCACGATTACTGACTGATGCATGTTATTATTGCAGAATTTCAGCATTGAGGTGCTGACTCGTCTCACAGTTCTTCGCATGGTACTACAGCAACAGTCTGAACTGTTGACAGCACTTTCAATGAAATGCACAAATGACAGTGTCATTCTGGAAGAAGGCAGCGTCTTCAAGGATCAGTTTGACGACATTGCGGCGTTGCAACGCTTTGATGTGTCCCTGACCGAAGCAACCAAAGGATCTCTGGTAATACTGCACGAATTTCGTACGGGCTATGACACGTCAAGCACAAAGACAACTGCCTGGAAATAGTTAAATGCTTGCACTAAACAACATATATAGCTGTCACTGCAGGTACACTAAAGCAGTTTAGTAGAGCGAATGGCATTCTTGACATTTTAATAGAGAAGTATCTCACGGGATGACAAGAACATGGAAATGGCAGAGAGCAACAACCCTGCACGAGCTACATTGTCTGCTGTTGGAGTATACACAGCCCTTTACGTGAACGTTATATTGATCTGTTAGAGGTAATGTAGTGCCAATACATCAGGAATATAAGCAGATAATTATTTCAAATAAAAATACGCTTGCTTTAATGCTTCCCGTTGCTGGTAATTGCAACAATTCGATAGAGGCACAAAGCCGTCATGCTGTCGCGTTATGGCTCCTTCCATTGCCAGACGGATTCCGATTTCATTTGTCTTCTTCTAACCTTGCAGGTTCGCTACTTGTCCAGCATTGGGGGCGTGAGCCCGGAATCTTGTACTAGGCGAATACTAAGGACGCTGATGTCAGATCGGGTGGCGGCAGAATTTTCGTGGCAAGGAAAAAAAGGGAAGCACTCATTCTGCAACCTTAACGTTTCCAGACGCATTATTGGTAGGTAAAGCTTCTTGCAACCCTAGTCATTTAACTCGTGTTTCCACCCTCGTGGGCAAGACGGAACCTTTTCCTGTGTGAAAGCAGAACTGCATAGTGTATAAAAATTTCGGTTACAACTTGCCTGCACAGCTAATGCGGGTGGTGGCTTAAATGCATTATGAGGGAAGCATGCTAAGCAGCTGTTCTCACAAGTTCTAATGGATTTCAATTGGTTGGACCACTGAGACGTTCAGCCGATTCATCGTCAGGGTGCGCAGCACTCACTCATCATCTTCGTTAATAGTATAGCAGTGCTCTTGTCTTGTTAGTCGTTTTCCCCTACTAGTTCTGGAATAGCTTGACCCGCGGTGAGCGGGTTCACATCTTCATTTTTCTCCTATTATCATCATCATCAACCGAAGGTTGGGTGCTTCTGAACAGGGGCCCTATTCTCATCAATGTCGACCTCGATTACTTTGAGTCTCGCCAGTCATTGGTCGTTACATGAAGAGCATTGAAGAACAGAAATGAATGTCATGCGCCCTTAACCGTTAGTCAAACTCTTAATCCTGCAATCTTCATGATAAAGTAGATAAAGCATGAATAGTGCAGGATCAATTGCTTGAATTAATTGAGTGAGGGCGCGTGTCATTCACTTCAGTTCGTCACGCCTTCTTCCCGTAATGACCAATGAGAGACAAGTCTCAAAGTAATCGAGGTCGATTACTTCACGATAATAGGGTCCCAGGCTGTGTAACTTCCAACGGTGCAGCATTGTCCTGAGAGACTAATTATAAGGTGTGCAATAATTACTATGTGAAGAAAAATGCTGCAAAGTGGGGGAAGCCCTGAAGATGCGAGTGTTTTATTTGAGTTGTGTTGCCCTGCATTTTTATAGGAACACGCATGTTTTCTTCGTTTCCTTTTATGCAGCTGCTGTTAAGTCTACACGGAAATGCAGTGACTATACCATTGAAAGCGCAATAAAAGACTGGCTCCGCCATGCACCTGCAAGAACCCGGGACACCTCCCAGAGGTATGCATTCTACAAGATCTCTGCTGCCATCAGTGTAGTGCATGTTATGGCTGTCCAAATATTTTGCCCTTGAATAATGTTATGTAATTGCAGCTTCATTGGTCAGAGACAAATAACGTTTGTTTTTTTAAATATGTAGCTCATCTGCAAAGGGTTCCTAAAATGAAACATATGCTCACTGAGGCCTCGCTGTGTGGACATTGCTTTCCTGAACAAAGGACAAGAATGCACATACTGTTTTTTTTTGTTTTTTTTTAGCTTCAGAGTTCCACAGTGGTGCTTTGTGAACCTGTTTACTCACTCAGGAGGATGAGGAGCCTGCCAACAGGACATTTCGTACTCGGTTCAAGTGCATTTTTTTGGACAGTGTCATATATAAACAACTAATGCTCCCCTTGTAGTCAAGTCACTAAGCATACACGCTTGCATCCACCACGAGGGAAATTCAGTGCTCAAATGAAGAAGTGGACTGCGCAATGCAAAGGTGTACCTGCGTGACAGTGTTTCGTGCCAAATATTTTAGTGCACTTAATATATTAAGCAAGTACAAAGTCATGTACTACACATTTGCAAGTACCTTATTTATACGAATGGTACCAGATATGTACTTATTAGATATGTTCAATTTCAATATGCTCAAAGCATATTCGAATTGTATAACTGCACGTTTATGACAGAGTGTTCTCGCAGAGTTGTAAGACTGGTAATGCCTTCTCAAGCCATGCTAAATGCCAGCATTTCCATTTCTGCAAAACTAAATATAATGTATCTCTACATTAAATATATGTACTTAACCAGTGCATTCATTAATAAAAGGTAGAATGTCATATACTACGCATTTCAGTAATGTGCCAAGGTACTTGGTTTCGCCCAGTTTTTGTGTAAATCCACCTCCGTATAATCTTAATTAGAACCGAATGAAGCCATCAAAAATTTATTTCAGCTATCTTTCAGTTCCTACTTCAGGCAGGGACTGATTATAATGTGTTGGTCATTAGCTCTTTTATGGTTCCAGTCTTTCAAACTATGTCGATGAGCAACCCATCAGTGTATCTCTGTTCTTGGATTTTCATATTTATGTGTAATGTCACTGTTCTCGGTTCCGCAGTGCATTAAATAAAATGCATACTATTTTGATCTCATTCCCACTGTTTGATGCTGCTTATAAACAAAAAATCACCAGAAGTGCATGACACACGAAAAGGTAGATCGGACATCCGATGGAGATTCCTTTGGTTCAGTGGTACATCCTTTAGGTTGTACAAAATCCAGCCTGGACATCCATACAACGTACCAGCAACATGATTTCGTCAAGCATTCGATGATCTATAATACGTCCTTTCAGCGCAGTTTGGATATATCTGGATATCTACTAGACATACCAAATATCCAGGCCTATGCATACTCTGGACGTCTAAAGGACATTTCTGGTTTACTGGGGAAGTGCTTAGTATGTATTGTCATCAAGCAGGAGAGCCACCTATGGAGGTAGTCCCCTTTGGACATCGAACTGAATTGTTAGTGCGGCGACTGCCGCGAACGGTGTGTTGCAGTCTGCAAACGGCCACATATCTTCAGTGATGGTTAGTTATCCAACTTTGCCGGTGTGGCGGAAGCTTAGAGGGACCACGAAAGGAAATTTGACAAGCCCACGATCAGTTTTAATTTGTTCCCCTGTACTAAAGCATTCACTCTGTGAAATGTGAAGTTGAAAATGGCTCAAATGCCGAATATATTCTATATTAACCACGGGCGTGAACGGCAGCTGCTATACGGTCCGCCTCCGAGACGAACTGGCCTGGACATCATGCACAGAACATGCTGCTGATTCGTGGACGGGCTTTTGCGAGCAAACTGCAAAATTTTCAAACAAGCTCGCATGATTCGCCATGAAATATGTTTTAATTTGACCTGGAGACAAGATTGTATCTAACCGTTGACACAGAACCCTATTGCCCGGATTCTCGATTCGCCCTGAGTGTTAAGCGCACACGAAGGGGCCCTTCTGTCCATGCTTCGTCAACGGACGGAAGGGTCCCTGCGCGTGCACTTAACCCTCAGGGCGGAGCGAGAATCCGGGCCTATGTGTTCACTGTCAGCATGGTTAGCGGAGCACACTTTGAACTTCTTCTTCGTCAGAACTAACCTCCATCGGTGACATTTTACGAGCTGCTGAGTACCGAACGATACATAGACGTTGTGTGCGTCGCATAATCTCTTCCTCCATTGCTGACAATTTGCCTTTCGACATATTTCAAGTGATTTGGACGGCAGATATACGACTTCATTGTTGTCCAAACCGAAACCATGCACCCACCCCAATAAACCATATATATCCCAGGTACATCTTGGCGATATCGCAAATTGGATGTTAGGATATCCATGGGAGCTTCACAGAGAGCCCGTTTACGTAGAAAGTACATCCATGCGACTGCCAGATTCCTACTGTTTTCACATCCCAGAACCGTCGCATAGACATCTATTTTGGATATTTGGATGTTCCAGGGATATTTTAAAATTTATGCTATTTTTGCATTGAATCAATTTGAAATTGATAGTTATTGAATGCTGTAGCAAATAAATGCTGCACACAGTAATTAAACAAAAAGGCATCTACTTTTGGCAGCACACCCCGCTTGTGGAGAGCTGCACAGCGACCTTTCGGCCCTAATCCAAGACCAATGCAGACCACAGGTTAATAAATGTGCTCCGGCCTTTCACCATATCAGACGCAGGCTCGCTTTTTGGCCCCTCCACCGCGTACGCGGATTTCAAGAGATACCAGCGCGAGCATATACTGAAATACAAATTGTTGGAGTACGTGCGTCAAGTGTAGCGTGGCGTATCACATTTGCAACGGTGACAACGTCTTTACAGTTAATTTGTGAGTCTGCAAACCACGTCAGCTTATACCTGCGAACGTTCCTGTAACATCTGAAAGGGTGTTGAGTACTAGGAAAGGACTCGTGACAGAACCGCCATGCTGTCATTGTTTTATTCCGGATCGAAAAACTGTTCGTTCCAATGTTGCCAGGCGCCCACTTGTATTATGTCCAGTGGCAGCCATAGTGTGAACAAGCGTAATTTAAATGTCAATACTACATCATCCCCCCAGGAAAGAAAAGGACGGGGTGATAGGACAATAGCACAAATATTCAAAATTTGAACACATATATGGTAGTGTTTAGTCAGTGATAAAATCGTTGAGACGTGCAGGTCGTCTGCTCTGACGGCGCGGACGAGATTTCTGGGAGGAGTTGGGATAGTCCATTATGGGAACGTCTTGGGTGTTTTCACCAGCAGGAACGGGATCTTCCGTGTGACTCGGTAAAGAGAAGTCTGTCCCGGGTGCATTTGCCATCCAAGTGAGAAAATCATCGTGACCTTCGGGTTGTTGAGTCCTGATGATACGATTCGGCACTAGCTTAAAGAAGCTTGCATTTCTTTTAATGGTGCTTCCTTGCCTCTTGGCTGTGACTTGAGTGCCCTGGACAGATGTTACCTGGTAGGGTAGTGGGTCATATGCACTCGATGTCTTGTTTGTCTGTTCCCGCTTGCAGAGAACCGTGTCCCCAACACTGAGCGTGTGTGGAGTAGTGTTTCTCTTGTTGTCGGCATATTTCTTGCGTATGATACGGCGTTGCAAGTCTATGAAGTGGTGATCTTCGTGTGCTGGTTCTGTGGCGAGATAGCTAGGTAGTGCGAAGTTCATTTCTCTGCCGAAAAGTAGGGCATAAGGAGATTTTCCCGTGGTCTCATGAGGTGTGGCTCTGTAAGCCGAAAGGAAAATTCCAAGCTGCTTTGTCCACTCCTTTCCCTCGATGACTGTTGCTTGCACGAATCGTTTGAGAGTACGCATGAAACGTTCCACCTCGCCATTGGCCTGCGGCCAATATGGCGTTACTCTGTGGTGCTTTATACCGTGGTCTTGCAGGAAGGTTCTGAAGTCGTAAGACTGGAAGGGGGGTCCATTATCGGTCTGTATTTTTTTGGGAAGTCCAAACAGACTGAACGTGTCCTTGAGTCGTTGAGTCACTGTTGCAGCTGAAATGCTTGAAAGTATGTGTACAACAGGATAGCGTGACATATCGTCCATGATGACCATTGCGTATTTCCCATTTGGGAATGGCCCGGCGAAGTCTATAGAGAGGGCACACCAAGGTACCACAGGTTTTGATGGGACCTCTATGGGGTCTTTTTGATGTCTTACAACAGTGGCTTGGCAGGGTAGGCAGTTTTTCAATTTCCTTTTTACTTGATCTTCCATCCGGGGAAACCACACTTTGCTCCGAAGTAATTTTAATGTTTTCGTGATGCCCTGGTGCCCCTGATGTGCTAGTGTGATGGCTCGTTGTTGGAGTGAAGTGGGTAGCACGAGCTGGTGTTCCTTTAGTATGAGGCCTAGGTCACTCACTGACAGTTGATGTCGGACTGAGGTGAAGTCTTGTACTGCCTTCTCGGACCACATGGACGGGTTGTCTAAGGCCTTGATTACTTGTTGAAGAGGCACATCCTGTGAAGTTTCCTGAACAATCTCCTCTAGGGTCATATTGCGAGGGACGCAAAGTTGTGTCAGGAAGTTGACATATTCGTTGAATGGATGATGTTTTGGTGTGGCTGGGGTAACTGCTTGTAACGGGTGTCGTGACAAATAATCAGATGGGTTGCTGATCCCACGTGTGTGTTCTACAGTGAAGGAGTACTGTGCTAGCTTCAGGGCAAGCCTTTCAAGTCTGGCAGATGGGGATGCTCGACGGTTGTTGAGAATGAACACTAACGGTTTGTGATCTGTGAGCAATTTGAAATGGGTTCCATATAAGTACAGATGGAAATGTTCTGTACCCCATACGGCTGCTAGGAGTTCCCTCTCAATCTGAGAGTACCGTGTTTCAACTGGCGTGAGTGCTTTGCTTGCATAAGCCACTATTTCACGTTTTCCATTTTTGTCTTGTGAAAGTATGGCGCCAAGGCCTGTGGGTGAGGCATCTACCGTCAAAGTGATGTCCAGGGAGCTATCAAAGTATGTCAAACTGGATGCCGCCGACAACTTGTCTTTGAGTGTTGTGAATGCATGTTCCTCCTGAGGTCCCCATACCCATTTAGTGCATTTTTTTGCCAACCTCCTCAAAGGGTGAGTTAGATCAGTCAGGTTGGGAATAAATCTGCCACAGAAGTTTATAGTTCCAAGGAGGCTCCTGAGTTCGTGGATGTTCGTAGGTGGCTGTAGCTGGCAAAATGCTTCCACTTTTGAGGGGTCGGGGGATATGCCTGCTGCTGAGAAGAGGTATCCGAAGAAGCGCAGTTCGGGCTGGCTGAAGGAACATTTGTTTACATTTATGGTCACTCCAGAGACATGAAGTCTTTCTAGGGTGTTGTGGAGAGCAATGTCATGCTCGGCTTGAGTTTTTCCGAAAACTAGAATGTCATCGCTGAGGTTGATGACATTGGGGATGCCACTCAGTGTTTGTCTAATGGCGTCCTGAAAAATCTCAGCAGCTGTGTTAATGCCAAACATCAGTCTTTTGTATCGGAACAATCCAACGTGGGTTGCGAAGGTCGTAATCACTCTGGATTCAGGGTCAAGCTCTAGTTGGTGGTAGCCGTTTCGCAAGTCTAATTTTGTGAATGTTGTTGCTCCGTTCAGTGTAGTGATGATGTCGTCCACTGTCGGGCAGACATGTCTCTCTCTCACAATGGCTTTGTTTGCACAACGCATATCAAGACAGAGTCTGATCTCCTCAGGGTTTCTTGGTTTTGGTACTATCACGATCGGAGACACCCAAGGTGTTGCACCTTCTGCCACTTCTATAATGTCTAAAGCAAGCAGCCGGTCTAGTTCTGCCTCCACTTTCTTTCTTAGTGCGAATGGTACTCTGCGGTAGGGCTGTGCAACTGGAGCTACCTCCTTGTCTATCTGTAAGTGCACCTGAAAGTTTTTTAGTTTTCCGACCCTTGAGCATATGCTCGGAAACTGGACTAGTGGAGACTGTGATTTGTCGACTGTGTATGCAACTTTGATGAGGTCGAGATTTGTGGCTGCAGTGAAACTCAGTATCGAGCTCACACTTTTCTCAATGATGAAGATGTCCTCTGTGCTTGTCTTATCCTTGTAGGAAAGCGTGGCACAGATCTTGCCAATTATTGGCAACGGTTGCTGGGAGCCAAAAGCGTAGACACGGGTATTTGACTTTTTTATCTCCGGTTTTCCTCGTAGCTGACAAAATTTGTCTCTGCTGATTACGGACACCGAGGCTCCTGTGTCAATTGTGAACATTAGGGTGGTGCCGTTTACTGTTAAGGCGACCTGAGGTGTGTTCTGCTTAGAAGTACTCGATACTGTTGCCACAGCAAACACATTTTCGTCACTGTCAGAGTCCTGGGTAATTTCAGCAACCTGATATTTGCTGTGAGATTTGCACACATGTGAGAAGTGGCCCCTTTTTCCACAGGTGTGGCAGTTTTTGTTTCTGGCAGGGCAGTTTCCTTGACCCCCTTGATGTGGCCATTTTCCTCCGCAGTGTCGGCAACGACTGTTTGTGTCTCGCGTGTTCGCACCCTCCGTTTGTTGAGTTGGTGGTGGATGTTGTGGTGGGCTCTTGAAAAGCGCTTGAGACTGTTGTTGTCGTTGTTTGCGGCCCTTCTGCCGGCGAAAATTTGCTTGGACGGTTTCTTTCTGTTGCTCCATAATGGAAGCAGACTTGTCTACATCTTCTAGGAGGCGGGCTTGTTTGAGCAGGTTAGTTAGGTCCAAGTCTTGTTGCATTGCTAGTCGACGAAGTCTCGTCGAGTTCGTTGCGAGAATAATCTGGTTCTTTACTTCTGTGTCCGTGTCGGAGAAGCCGCAGTTTCGCGCCAAAAGTCTCAGTCGGAGGTGAAACTGGTCCGTGGTTTCATCCTGGAGTTGTTTAGCTTGGCGAAACTGGAATATTTCGTATGTCGCGTTAACCCTGGGCTTGAAGTATCCGTCGAGTCTTGTTTTGGCTTCGAGGAAGACATCGACATTCTCAGCGTTGTCGGCTTGTTGGGTGGCGGGAAGTGTGTCGAATAGCTCATGAACTCGCTCACCTGCGTAGTGTAGTAACAGCGCCTTCTTTTGTGCAGGAGAAGATATTCCAGCGGCGACTGTATAGTTCTCAAATCGGGAAAGCCATCTTTGCCACTCCGACCCGATGTTCTCAGTGTCTGTGATTTCGAAGTTGAAGAACGGGATTGCGGATGCGATGGCCATCTTGTGCGCGGTTGAGTTAGGCCTAGCTCTCTTGACGCTTCAGTGTGGAGCTCCTTTGTGGCAGTGAGTAGCTGCTGTCTTACTTGTTGCGAGGTTTGATGAAGGCAGGCGATCCGATCCCATCCTCGTCGCCAGTGTAACATCTGAAAGGGTGTTGAGTACTAGGAAAGGACTCGTGACAGAACCGCCATGCTGTCATTGTTTTATTCCGGATCGAAAAACTGTTCGTTCCAATGTTGCCAGGCGCCCACTTGTATTATGTCCAGTGGCAGCCATAGTGTGAACAAGCGTAATTTAAATGTCAATACTACAGTTCCTGACACCCCATCCTAGCCTCTATCGTGTTTTTAACTCAAGCTACCACCTATAGTGTGATTACTTGGTAAATAACGTAGTAAATCCCAAAATTTTCCCCGTTTACTTACGTCATGCCACTAACAGTCACGTGTCGTAGATGTCTTCGAAAAATAACGCGCGATTGCTCCCTTCTTTTTACATCTACCAGACGTCCCAGGGATATACAAAGTAAGACACTTTTCGAAGTCACATTGTGGACGTACAGGTAATGTCGCATAGACGTGGCGGATATGTGCGACGTGTGCGACCTTTGTGGGACATACCTAGGATATTTCTGGTTTACTGGGACATGGTCCCGCGGGCTGTTCCTCCTCGTCGTTCACAGTTGGCTGAGGGAATTGCATTGCGATGACGTAAGCCCGCTTCGAAATCATAGATCCAGCGGTCACGCCCTCCTATTTTTGTCTGATAACTACGCCCCCGTTGTACTGAATACGGTTAAAAGTCGACGTGCGTACGATAATGAGGGATCATGAGAATTGTTTCCTGCAGAGTACTCGGAATTAGCGAAAATCATTTCATGGTCCCTTTAACAATAAAAGTGTGCCTCTCGCGCCACTTAGCGGCACGCAATGAAGACGGCGTTCCATTTATGAGGACTGAAATAAATGTTGACCATGGTGCACCCTTAAAAATGACCTTCACAACATAGCACGCTCCTAGTCAACCATCATTCCGAATGACATCGTTCTCTCCCCTGATTTGTTGAAAACAGGAGACACACTTATGCAGACTTTTCCACATTTCAGTCGAACAGCCATTATTCTGAGACTGAACACGACAAATGTTTAGCTCGATAAACTTTATTAAACGGACTGTAAAGTGCAACATAACTACACTCTAAAAACAGAACTTCACCGCATAGCACACTGTGCGTCCACCATTGCGAAGAATGATAGGGTTATCGCTTCTGATTCGAAGAGAAACGGGGTCGTACGCCTTTTCGTGGCAATTTTCATGTATCCAAATTGCCACCAAAAGGCGTACGCCCATCTCTCTATTGGAATCAGAAGCGATAACCCTATCTTTTGTGGCAATGGTTGGCTCACAGCGTGCTTTGCGATGAAGTTCTGTTTTTAGAGTATACCAGATTTTAAGATACCGCCATGCAAAACTTGGAATTTGATGGCGCACACAAGACGTCACCTCTCAGTTCTTCATACTTTTCTAAATATTACTAAACATACATATTAATTATATTAAAACATACTAATTAAATATTCTGAACACTTTTACAAACTGATATGGAGGCGATATTCTACGTTCGCCGAGGAGAAGCGCGGGAGCCTGTCCGGGAGTGGCGGACAGGTACGACGTCATGTTGAAGTACTATAGATAACGCATTAGAGACGGGAGTAGTAGACGGTAGAGGATATTCCCTGTATCCCATGAAATAGGGAGATAGATTCGACCATCGCTACCCTCCTCGTCTGATATCGGAGGATATTTGGAGCCGGATAGTTTGCGCCCAAGGAGGAGCGCGAGCCAAGACCGCCCCGCGCGTTCCGCGGCCGCGCGTCGCGTAGAGAGCGGTTTCGTTCTCGCGTTTGAACATGCATCAACATGCAAAATACATCTTATTCCCTTTCCACATCTTTTATTACATCCCCGAGCGGGGAGTTTCAATCGTCATTTACCAACGATCAACTCACCTATCAACTTTCTACACAAAATGGAAGCTGCATGGAAGCTTTTCATTCGATGTTTTGGAAAGGAATATGATGAGCGGGAGATGGCGGACGAGAAAAAATGGCGACTTAAAGGAGCATGGAAATGATCGGAATAAAATATGACGGGAGAAGTAGAAATTATGATTCTGAGCCCTGTGATACATATTCGCACAAAAAGTTTGAGCGTAGCGCGCAATCCTGGAGCGCGAGGGAGCTTTGAATCTCGCGGCAGAAATGCCCCCTCACTCGGCTGTCAGCCGCTGACGTCATGTGACCGCGCCGTCTTTTTCCTTATTTTTTGCGATTTCTCCAGCGCGCGCTGGCAAGCCGACCGGGAAGGAAGCGTTGTTGCTCATCGGACGCCGTGCGAAGGACAGGTGATGAATTGAACACTCTTTAGGCGACACGTCTGCTCTTCTCGACAAAACATTTTATGGAGTTGGAGGCTAAGTTCCTCGAGCTTCGATTTCGCCACACGAATGTACCGGAGGCTGGTAAGTGATGCTGCTAAGTGTGAACGAACATTCGGATTGAAATATAGTGCTTCTTCTTATTTACAAATGCATAGTCATGAAGACGCGGCGCAGTGACCAGTGTTTTCACTTGAAGATGTTGCCGACCATCATGACTTCTCCGTGTTGTGGTCAACACTATGGGCTCTGAACCGCATGGACACTGGCATCTCTGAGGCGAAAGAGCGGACCGATGAACGCATAGCTGTGTAACATTGCGCTTACCATATCTTAGTGATACCAGGAGCGTAACGTCTCCACAAACACTACAACATGAATACCAAAATAAAGTTAGTAAAGTTCATCTGCTAGCGATCTGTGGGAAACCCCAAAATACATAGTCAAATAATCATTTTCTTTTTTGAATGGTCATACGCAGAATACAACACTGGCACATGGAATAAATCTCCAACTGACAGGAACGTATTTAGTCGTATCACATATATATATGCTGCACACACAGGCACAATACTGTTCACTAATGAACGACACCTCAGCACAATCGGAACAGAAATCACAACCGCGTACGATCCACCTCAACCCGGGCCGTCACTGCAACACAGAGGCCTGGCTACACCTTTTACACTGCCCGCAGTCTTGTTTTATGCAAAACTTACGAGACAAATCATGTAAGAACGCAAGTGAATGTCAAACGCAAATAAATAGCAACAGCGTCTCAGTCGGTAAGTTGCCATGATTCCTGAGCTAGCAGACGATTCTGGCGGGGAGCGGACGCTTCCGGCAACCAATGAAGTGCTCGGACGCCTGACGTCACCACACGCCAGACTCGGCTTGGGGGAGACTGTCGCCGCGGAGCGCATTCTTCCAAACTAATTTTCTCAGGAAATTCGCGCTTTTCGAAGGAAATATTTTTCGTAACAGTTTATGAAGGTAGTATGTTCATATCAAGCGGTGAAAAAATATATGTTCCAAATGATTTCCATGCTCCTTTAAACAAGAAATATACATGAAGCAAAAGCAGAAGCTGTGAGGAGGTTCCTCGCACACGAGCGTCTTATAGAAATGAAGCGTCATTCCGCAAAAAGTCAAGACGATCAAATCGATTGGTGAGATGTACAATAAATCCATTTCTCACAACATCACTTATTCATTGTCTCGTTTACTTTTGCATCGTGATGTCTGACGCAGGTCGGTTTGCTTTTATCCACCCTGCAAGGGTTATTATTTGCGGTCCTTCCATGTCGGGTAAAAGCTATCTCGTTCGTAACATTCTAAGAAATCTAACAGTATTCACTGTAGTCCCAGAGCAAATCTTTTATGTTAGCAAATATGATGCGACCTGGCAAAATGAATTCGCAAATCATGCTACATTCCAGAAAGAGCTACCAAAGACATGGGATGAGAGCGTGCCTACTTTGATTATAGTCGACGATCGCATGACTGAGAAGAATGTGATGCAAGAAATGGTTCATCTCCATACGAGAGCATCACATAATAAGAACGCATCCATTATTTTTCTTTGTCAGTACTTATTTCACAACGACGTCAACTATAAAACATTATCTCACAATAGCACATATATACAGTTGAACCTCTATATAACGAACTTGTAAATGCTGACTCTTTGTTTCGTTAAATCGAGATATTCGTTAAATGGAACACGCCAAGTTAAACAAAGATGGCCGCCGCACTACCAGCGCCGCGCATTCCGCAAAACGTCATTTGTCATGAAACAGGGCACAGGGCACTAAGGTAAGAAGGGCACAAAATATCAAGCTTTATTCATTACATAATGCTAGGTAACACGTAATTTGTGCACAGTGTCGCTCTGAGCGTTCATTACCTTCGTAACTCCGGATGAACCTCGACTGCTTTTTCCTACGCGCTCGCGTATCGAAGTTTCTTTGGTTCACTTTCACTCATGACGTCCGGAAAGAACAATAGTACGCCGCCAAAAAGAACAAGAAATGGGTACATGTCGCGTAGACGCCTGCGCCGATGGAACCCTGAACGGCAGCGGCATCATGCCCATTTTACCACCGTCAGCATTAGCGGCGCAAACAAAAAAAAAGTAATGAAAAGGCACAAAACCACAACGTACTGTCGTCGTCAACACAAGCAGATAAGACTTCGCGAGGCGTGAGCAAAAAATGTCAGCAATGCGTGTTTTCTTGTCCGAAAACGGGTGCGAAGAGAGCCTCGCGCCGGCGCGACGCACCGTCGCGACGCACCGTCGCGGCGCACTTTATCAGTGCATTTGAGCAGGCAACAGAGAAATCATTTGGTTATCTAGTGATGGACCTACACCCTCTGACGCAGTCTCAATTTCGACTGCGAACAGGCATTACTGGAAACGTTCGCCGGTTTGTTTTCTTGCCAAAATGAAAAGTCTGCGTCATCATTTAACTTTTCTAAAAGTCCTTGCAACGTGTACTCCTAAAGAGCGCGATGAGATTTCAAAGGAGGCGCCACCTCATAGCATAGAAGCTCTTTCTGAAGTCTGTAAGAATATATTGAATGGTAATATTAAGCCACCGCCCAGATTGTTCAAAGAGCTGGAAAAGTATAAACACACCATTCAATACATTGCATATAAAACGCTGCACAAATCACGAAATAGACTAAGATCCTTCCTCTGCCGTCAAAGGGGTGGATTAGTGCCACTGATCTCCTTATTACTCATGGGATTAACCAGTGTGCTCGGTGGTGTCGCAGGTCGTGCTCTAGCAAAGACGGTAGGTGTCTGAACAAATGGCTACAAAAGTTGAGGTATTGACTTCTATCGAATCAGTTCTGGAATCTAACGAAAGCGATGATATTAAAGTAAAACGAATGTTAACTGCTATGTACTACATTATAAAAAATCATCAGAAGCCATCTAAGATATGAAACAGAGCCAGCACCCACAGTACAGGAAGAAAAAAACGAAGAGTCACTTCCAATGGGACGCTCATTTGATTACAATTCGCTTCCTACTAACGTCAACATTAAAAAAGTAAGACGCGTAGTCTCAGTGCTACCTAGGAGCTTGACTTGGAATGATAAGGGAGAAATCATTCATAACAACCAAACAATCGCTGGTTCTAATATAAAAGAATTGGTGTTGCATCTGTCCGGACACAAGAAAGGGGAGCCTGCTTGGTACCGAAAAGTGGCAAAGTTCGTGCAGCCACACAAAATACGTCAGAAGAGGAAAGCAAGGAAACGTATACTCTGGGAAACGTATAAATCGCCCCAAAGAACAAAGTTGCTTTCATCATCATCATCAGATGAATATATCACAGAAGAAGAATTAATTATAGGGATCCAAACGCTGGTTTGGAGGGGGTTGCCCGATACTGCAGAGGTCAAAACATCTCTAAGCAACAGGCAATCGAAGAACTACAGCGAGATGACGTCTACACACTTTACAAAGAAGGAAAACGTAGATTTAAGAGAAGAAAGACAATCTCACTGCACATCGACGATCTTCATCAAGCAGACCTTATTTCATTCCTGCAGTACAAGAAATAAAATATAGGATTTTCCTTCATACTCATTGTGATAATCTGCTTATCAAGACGACTCATGGCTACACCCATTAAGACCAAGCGCGGTGAAGATGTGAAGAAAGGATTGATCAAGTTGTACAGGAGCCATAAAACCTATCCACATCTTTTGCAGGTAGATAGAGGGAGAGAGTTTTACAACAAACATGTGAAAGCATGGTGTAAACGTCACTCAATACACATCTATAGCTCTAGATCTATATACAAATGTGCTTTAATCGAGCGGGCAATCAGAACTATTAAAGATAGACTTTATCATTATTTCGCCAGTAAAAGTCATCACAAGTACATTGCTGTTCTCCCAAAGATCATCCCAGGCGAAAATTTGAGCTGGGAAGTCAACTGGTACCAGCTCGTTCCCAGTTCGCACCAACTGGTGGTGAACTGGAACCAACTGGTACCAAACTGGTGGCAGCTAGAAAGTAAACTGGTACCAGTTCAAGCTGGGCTGGTGGCAACTGGGAAGTAAACAGGTACCAGTTCAAGCTGGGCTGGCGGCAACTGGAAAGTGAACTGGTACCAGTTCAAGCTGGGCTGGTGGCAAGTGGGCACTGTGTGCAACCAGTTTAACCTGGGATGGCGGCAACTGGAAAGTGAACTGGTACCAGTTCAAGCTGGACTGGTAGCAACTGGAAGTGAGGTGCCAGTTTGAACTGGACCAGTTTACATATTTGGGGGAAGTTTCGGTTTCAGTCCCAGGACAGGTTAATATGAAGATTGCAAGATGAAGTTATAAAAACGATCAGAAAGTAACTTGATTAGTTGAAATAATCATATTTCAAGTTTTGGTAAAGTTCTTTAGTGTTAACGAAAGTTATTTTGGAACTCTTATAGTTGTATTTTATGCGTTCCTGCTCCCGCGATGAATCATGCGTTTACTGTGCAACGGTCGCTTGCTTAGCAGCATGCTTGTACAGCGATTATTGCCCGGTATGTTCTTAGCGTGATGTGTGACATATAGGCGTTGGTTTTATAATCTAAAGGATTTTTCTGCAAGTTACGACAGTGCGACAGTACAATGAGCGCCAGCGGCCGGGCGGGTGGGTGTTATAGGATTACAGCTCGACTACAGCTGTGGAGACCGCTTTATATCGTGAGTACTATATACTTAAGTGCTTTTCCCTTGTGCACCATTTAGAAATATTACTTCCACTACAACCGCTTCTCTTTGTTCTGCGTCACATTCGTGACACCTTTCACGTTTTACGAGTAACATCCGGTTTATGTTAACGTTACCAGCAACTTTTTTCATTCATGTTTTTGTTTTTGCTTTTTTTTTGTTCATTCTTGTGTTTTAGTTCCTTCGCACCACGGATGTTGTCGAACTAGCGTAGTGTGCAGAGTAGTATTCATTGCCCCCGAAAGCCGGCGAATCTCTTAGTTGAAAGGTCCAACTACTGCACAACGGAAATGTTGAGAGATTCGCGTACTTTCCGGGGCCACGACTGCTCAGATTGAGTGATTGTCCAGGCACACACCACAGTTACATGTTGCAATTGAATGCATATTCACTTGTGCCTTTTCAACTTTCCAGAAACCTTAGCTGCTGGCTGCTGGGGCTCAAAGGAAAATATCGATGCATCGTGTGCTATTAAGAACATCTCAAATACTTTGTTGAATGGTTCAAGATGTCCACAAGGCAGTCAAGCAAGGGACCAATCAACCATGAAGTATTATCTATTCCATGTAACTCTGTAGTTCATCTACTGCTATAATTTAATTATGTTATAGTTACGCTACATGTACATTAGAATATGTGTAATGTTTGACTACAAATAAAATGCAATTTTGCATTGCAGTTCTTTGGATCTGCTGTTGCTGGGAACAGCGATTCTGCAAAGGGGCACCGGTTACACACAAGCTAACCTCTGTCCGAACAGGCCGCTCTAAGTGAAGCCACTTCAACCGGTCCCTGCTCAACAATGAGGTTTGCAACCAGTTCCAGTCGAGACTGCGACCGGCCAGAAACCAGTTGGGCCAACTGGTACCAGTTGATCGAACTGGTCCCTGTTCGATAACACAGTTCGCCCAGTCCCAGTTGCAACTGGACCAGTTCAACTGGGACTGGGTGAGCTGTGTTATCGAACAGGGACCAGTTCGATCAACTGGTACCAGTTGGCCCAACTGGTTTCTGGCCGGTCCCAGTCTCAACTGGTACCAGTTGGCCCAACTGGTTTCTAACCGGTCCCAGTCTCAACTGGGACTGGGTGAACTGTGTTATCGAACAGGGACCAGTTGTCCCAACTGGCACCAGTTGATCTGGGGCCGGTTGAACTGGTCCCTGTTCGATAACACAGTTCAACTGGTACCAGTTCAAAAAATTTTCGCCTGGGATAGCCGACTACAATTCGTCATATCACTCGACTATCAAGATGGCCCCGAACGATGTCGATAAAAATAACGAGATTGAACTATTGAATAGACTTCACAGTAAAAATGACAACAAACCAAACAAGATTCCATTGAATATTGGTGATCAGGTGCGTGTACTCACAAATAGATCAATTTTTGACAAGGGGTACATTAGGCACTGGTCCTTAGTTGTCTACACGATCACGCGATACAAGAACTTGGATCCACCAGTGTTTTACATAGCTGGTCCAGACAGGGCCGAAGACGATGCAACTTACTATGCCAATGAATTGCAACGCGTAGTGAAATCGCAAGACGACCCAAACCCAATTGAACGCATAGTAAGTCGAAAGAAAATAAATGGTGTCACACATTATAATGTGAAATGGCTAGGTTGTGATGACTCATTTAATTCCTGGGTTCCAGCCCAAGATGTCGCGAAGTTCTGATTTTTACATGTATCTCCTATCCAATGATTGCATGAACATGCACCTGAACAACAGTCTCAATGACTTTACAATTTCTCTGAGTGCACCACTACAAGTGAATGAAGAATATGAAGTCGGCCTGCATGAACTTTCCATCTCTAATGTATTCTACAATGTTCCACGGACTAACGAAGCTACTATACATATTACTTCCAGAAGCATTATTGAGCTACGTAAGGAAGTTGTTGTGATATCGACTTTGGAACATGTGCTGCAAAATTTTTTAAAAGAATTCAACATCGCATTTGGTTATGTTCATGGAAGGTACACGTTCCAACTACCTCAAATAATTCATTCTATTAAGTTTTTGGATGAAGAACTGCAACAAGCCATGGGTGTGTCCACTATACAGGGTTTGAAAGTTGCAGGTGCTAAAGTTCCACGTCAGAACATGTACATGGGAGAGGAAGCTATCTCAAGGATGCTTTTAAAGGAAGAGGTGACTATCATTACACAATATGCTCCAATCATATTCACACCAGGTCACTCTATCACTGTCACACTAAATCGCTTCTTTAAAAGATATGAAATCGATGCAAAGAATTCCAAAACAATACCTATACATTATTGGTCCCACATCTGTTTGTTATCCCTGAACAACTCAAGAGACTCCTCAAATTAAACTCCAATAAGCTGTTAGAAAATACAACACAATACATTGGAGATCCATTTACATTCAGTTTTGGTGTTGTTCTAGAAAAAGTAGTACTTGCAAGGGAAGAAGTCAAAATTCCACCAAATTATTACGAGACACCACGTTCGCTTCTACAAGCTATCAGAGATGTGATAGGTAGCAATGCTATACTAACGTACAATGAAGATACACAGCTGTTTAATTTCACTCCAGTTGATGGAGTAACTATAGATCTTTCTGAATATTTGAGTAATATGTTGGGTTTCGCACCAATTCAGTCTATTGCAAACAGCACCACCGGAACCACACCACTCAATCTTAAACCATTGTTTCATAATTTCATGATTTATTGTGATATTATCGAATCATCTCATATAGTTGCAAAAAAGTTTCCCATTTTGAAACTCGTCCCATATTTACATAAAGATGATCCCCAGATTCATTACAGCTTCCATAACGTGCAATATTTGAAGCTGTTACAGAACGAAATCACGTCAATTTCGATCAAGTTGTATGATGAGACTGGTCGTCCACTTCATTTTAGAGGACCAGGTCGTACAGCTCTAGTTCTACACTTCAAAAATGTATCTTAAAGAAGTGCCAGAGATGCATTATGAATCAGGACTTGGTGATCTTGTACCATACAAAGGGCCACTCTTTCAAACTGGGAATGGCTTCTTTAGTTCTTTGCGCAAGCTAGTATTGCCACTATTGCATCGTGCAAAGCCTTACATAGCCCGTACTGCGATGAGTGCAGCGAAAAATTTGGCGAAAAAGTTATCTGAAGGGCAAAACATCAAGCAAGCACTGAGAGCAAGCTCAAATGAATCAGGCACACAGATTTTGAAGGACATTGCAGGCAGCGGACATCGAAGGAAAAAGAGGAAGAGAAGAGACATTTTCGATTAATCCTCTGTAACCATGAAATAAAGAATACACTTTTTTTTTCTCACATTGATGTTGCTTCTTTATAAAGAAAAAGGTTTATGTATGGAAAAGGGTCGCACTCCGAAAATGGCGCCCAAGAGGGGTTAGAAGTCGGGACAATGGGTCGCCCCCTTTCACATGTAGAAAGTGTGGCGGACAATGCTTCGAAGCGGCCATCGCATTCCGAAAAATAGGTGACCAAGTAGGGTTGGGTTGTGAGGGCGATGTCAAAAGGTAAAGGGGGATTGGAGGACAATGATTCCAATCCTGAACAGGATCGCATTCCAAAAATGTGGTCAGCGGGGGGTTAGAGGAGTGGATTGGTTGGTGGTTAGCAAAATGGACCATGGTCGCTTTTCACGATGTTGACAATGCTTCGAATCGTGAACGGGATCGCATTCTGAAAACAGCTGGTTTCACATAACAGGATACGTGAAATAGGTAAGTGCGTATTTCATCATGATCGTTCTAAGTAGATTCGCTGTTGGTTCCTGTCTTATGGTAAGTCATACATGATGTGCTGTCTGCGCATATGTAAGTTGTTGGTCGCAGTGTCAACGCTCGGCCTTTGCGCATTCTGCTTTCTCTTGCCAGCTTTGCTCTCTACATCGACTTTACTTTGTATCTCTCAGTGTCGCCTTCTTGTCCCAGCATCTTTCATACGGTGAAAGGTATACGATACCTATAGAGCCATTTTGACATTGGGTTTTGTGTAATGAAATTTAACTATGAGCAAATTGTTTCCATTCAGCGTTGAAGAAGAGTGATAAGCGCTATAGTATGTGTCGTAGCAATGACAACGAAGAGAAACTGGATTTTTCGTAGTACATTGTTCTGAGAAGTATTTAGTTCTCTTATCGTGAGGTTATACTTTTCATTTCGTTTATTTTTCTGACGGACTTAATTGATTTTGGTGTATGGGCTAATTGCTAAAAAACTAAAGCCTAGTCGACTTACTAATGAAACGATGCGCAATATGGAATTCCTCATGAATAGGCAACTGATTCACCACTACAGTAATTTTATGATTGCGTTTCTTTATGCCCAGGTGTGTGTGTGTGTGTGTGTGTGTGTGGGCGATTAGTATTTTCTTTACTTCTTGATACGCCTTGATTTTGACTTTTTCAGGGTCGTGTTGTCAATGACAGGTTATTTTGTCATCTTACTGGCTGGTTGATGAATTGACTCAGTCATTTTCGGGCAGATTGCCTTCCTAAATTTCACTGACATCGTGGTGAATGTGTCGACTGATGACTTAAGCCATTGTGATTGGTCGATGTGGTTAACTGACCGGAATGGTTGCCCACATTGATGCCTTAATTGGTTGTTATCAGTGGTTTGCTAGTACAACTGACCACTAGATAGCAACTCGCGAATTATACCAATGAAGAAAGTCAAGACCATCAATCAGTCAATAACACCGACTAGTCAGTACACTGTTAAAAAGTAAGAAATCGATCACATCTGCTACTGAATTACATTCAGATGAATTTATCTACCAGGCAACCTAAATCTCCATCCCGATGAGTCATGCAGTGGAGGAGCGGGTGTGCTGCTGGTAATTAATATGTCAAGGGTCTGCAAACTAATGTCGACTGATTTCCCTCAGGTGGTGAAGAACATGTTCAGAACGTGAAATTGCAGCCACAGGAGGAAACAGGGCATAGCTGTGACGTTTTCCATGGTTTTTATTTTCCTACATATAACAACCGCCATCCACAAAATATTTTGCCATCTGTGTTTGCTGGAAGTTAACATTTCAGTACTCTCTTCTTTTTATGTGCATGTATCGCTGGCCTCACAATTATGCTGCATTACACTTTGCCTTGAGGAAGTTCAATGTGAACTCCATACTGTGGCTGGTTTCATCACTGCCGCTACATGTACAAATATGGAAGCTTGTGAATTGGAAAATCCCCCGTTTTCGGCAAACGACGCTACGATACCGAACACCGAGTCTTCCAACATATCAGGTATCTACATTTTTTGCATTCATTACTCGTGCTTGCACAAGTGTAATTAAGATCTGCTTTTGCTATTAATGATGTACCCAAACAACGTGAGAACGATAAATAAGGAGTGCCCATTCCATTTTAGATATTTATGGTGGTGAAAGCGGCACCATCCCCACAGCAACAAGCAAAAATGAGGACAAGGTCCGTATGCATGCATGCCGCCCCTGCAATTTTACAACACAATATTTCACGCGATTCTGTGAACACATCAAAGCCCCTTTGGAGCTGTGTTCATTCTACATGGTCTCACATATGCCACCACATTGAGAGACGATATCTTCGTTATCTTACGTTGCCAATGCTGGGTTGTGTTTTTCTGGTATTCACAATAAAATACGTGCCCAGGAAAGCCCATGGTCATTGTATTTTGGTATGTCACCCGTGTCGTGTTTCATGTGTGCCTGCATGCAATTTGCTGCATGCATGCACGGACGCGAGGAACGGGCCGGTGCAGCCCAGGAGCCCCGGGAACGGTGTTACTTCTAAATACACGATGCATCTGGTTACTTTTAAAGAGGTAACCCCGGCAGAGGTAACGCTGTACCCATCTAGTGTACAGGTAACAATATTGCAATTTTTTTACCTTTACTAGAAGTAACCGGACTAAGAGTGTAGCTTCGAGTGTAGTTCAATTCTACCAAGTTTGTGGCGCTGTCGAACACTATGACGTCATTTGTTTACAAACAGGTAGAGGTCTATTGTTGGACCTAAACGAAAACGATCTAAGCGTGTTGCACTCCTCCGCTGGCAGCTCAAGGTCTAACTCAACGGCTCACGCCCGCTGCACCTGCGTAATGCTATTTTGTATCTCAAGTAACTTGGAAGTAACGCGTTCTTTTTTTTAAGTAACTCAGTAACTGCGAGCTACATTTCAGGCTGAAGAACTTCGTTATTAACTTAGTTACATTTTGCACACGGTAACCTAACTTGTAAGGAGTTCTTTTTGACCAGTAACTTCTCGGTCTATGCTTTAAACCGTTTTCTAAAGCACCACTCCACTATTTATTTTGTAGCAAGTTTGTCTTGTGTTTTTGCAGTAACCAACCGGAATGCAAGGGCCGCTGTCATTGGGGAGATGACGTTTCTTTGGCTCTGCGAAATAAAGGTGTTTTTTGACACTGGTCCATTCACTTTGTAGCATTTTCCAATGACATTCACGAGCCGCCCGATTGGTCACGTTCAAAAAAACTCTCGATTGCAGCATCTTTGTATAGTTCTGCTCTCCTTCGTCATCGTGAATTGAGGGAGACAGGAACAGGGCGCTGCAGCGTAAAAAAATATCCCTTGAGAATTACGGCCATCGCCAGCCATCATCACTCGTCTTGAAATTCACGAAGCAAGAAAAAAGAAAAATGCGGTACGGTATGCTGTGCTGTTATAGCGCATATTATACGAAGACCGCTTACGGTTTATCCGGACAAATTATTTAGTTGAAAACTGCACTTTAGGTTTTTTTAGCTTAGTTTAGTTTAAAGTTGAAAACTGCACTCCGAAGCGTTTTATAGAATAACGCGCCCTGTACGTATCTCGCTGCTGTACAAGGTAGACCAAGCGACAACTACCGCGTACCTACGTCCTTCCAGCTGCAGCATAGGCTACAATTGAATATCCAATACACAGGTCACGACTGTCACATTGAGTTGGAAGGTCTGCTTCCCGTCACTCTAGGGGACTTAGCGCGTAGAGGATGCTTAGCACGCAGCAGGGGTGTTCAAGACGCGCTTTCGCGCGTCCGGACGCATAACCTTCTCATGTTGCTAACGTTTCGGATTGTTTCTGGAACGGAGCAAACCGACACCAGTATTTTTTGTCCAGTCGAAATGAATTGAATCAAATGATGTGACATATCCCAGACTGATACACAGGTATGACACAGTATTCCTTGTAGGATATGCAACTTTTCGACACTTCAGTCGAACAGACATTATTCTGAGGTGTAAGACGACAAATGCTTAGCTGGATAAACTTTATTAAACGGACTGTAAAGTGCAACATAACTACCAGATTTTAAGATATCGCCATGCAAAGCTTGGAATTTTGATGGCACACACAGGTCATCACCGCTCTGTTCTTCATACGTTTCGCACTAATTAATTCTGAACACTTTTAGAAACTGATATGGAGGCGATCTTCTACGTTCGCCGAGGAGAAGCGCGAGAGCCCGTCCGGGAGTGGCGGACAGGTACGACGTCATATTGAAGTACTATACATAACGCATTAGTGACGGGTTACTAATTACTATCAGACACTTTTTGAAAAATAACAGCAACCCTTCAGAAGTTCTGTTTACATTTTCGTAACGTGTAACAATGTCTGCGCGGTGAGGAGCGATCTGTCGGCCTTTCTCTCTCAGCGTCGCCGTGTCGTTTGCTTCTCCACCATGACCCACGGACCCGGTGTGCGTAGAGTGATCGGAAGACAGGTGGCGAATACATCGGGGCTTGAAGGACTGAGCCCCGCCCCACTCCTCCCGAAACTTTCCAAAGCTGCGTCAGGACCTCTACGAGAAGTCTACCAAGCTGACGCTCGTCATGAACACTTCGAAGAAATGAAAATCCCGTAGAAATTTGCCTCACAAGGTCAGAACGTGAAATCCCCGGCACCCTGCCCGACCTCTGTGCATCAAAATAAAAAAGAAGGGGGGAGGGGGTTCTGCCGGGTACACTCCTGCAGATTGAAAAAATTTCCGCTTACACACCAGAAGATCAAAGCTGTGAAAGTCGGTTGGCATCGTTGCTGCGTTCGAAGCCACGCAATTTCTACGGAATATTTTCAGGCGTCTTTGAATGTGTACTGACTTGAGTACATCATGGCCGAAAGGGCTAGGAGCATGCTATGTGGTGACGTTCATTTTTAAGGGTGCACCATGATAAACATTTACTTCAGTTCTCAAAAGTGGAACGTAGTCTTCATTGCGTACCGCTATGTGGCGTGAGAGGCGGACACTTTTATTGTTAAGCTTCCAGCACACCGGCAAAGTTGGATAACTAGCACTGATGGTATGTGGCAGTGGGCAGACTGCAACACAGCGTTCGCGGCAGTCGTCGCACTAACAATTAATTTCGTCTACGGGGCAAGCTTACGCTTGTCACATCCCACAGTTGGCAATACGTCAATCAGTCAATCAGTACGCGGTGGAGGGAGGCGAAGGGGAGCCGGTCGTTTATATACAGGGTGTTCAAAGTTAAGCTCTCATTAGCACTTTGTAAATAGGCGAACAAAAGAAAAACTGGTGCTATTTTTCTGTTCCTTGAGTAAGAAACAGGTGCTACACAATTAGCAGCACCTGTTTCTTACACAAGTAGCGCAAAGTTGTCATCCGGTTTCCTGTCATCGCTGTGTTTGCGTAGCGCTCGTGAAAGCTTAATTTTGAACACCCTGTATTGGAGAATCAGTAAATTAAGGATATAGGGAGTGTTAGGCTAAAACGATAAGGAAGATGGGCTCACTAATTCTGTGACTCATCGGACCAGTCAACAACACAAGAAGGGCATCACTGTGGAACGTGATAACGCTGGTCGGCCCCAGGAGGGCCGTGTCCTTCAAAGCACGGCTGATAAAAAAAGTCGTCGGGCAGTATCGCTTACGGTGCTTTCCGAACAAGGACACAGACGGATGAACACGAAATTGACAACCGTAGAGGTCATGCAAAGAGCGCATTGGTGTACTGCTCAAGAAACATGTAAACCGAAATCAATTCATCACTTGGAAAAATTACGAAGTGCCGACGCCTTTTCCTTTTTTAGAATAGCTTTCGCTAAAGTTTCCGGTGCGTAGAACAAGAGGTTCCGTAAGCTTGCGAAATCAAACACCCGCTGATTCTCACACCCGCCAATCACCCAAGGATCTTTACCAAAAAGAAGTCTCTTCCCTAGCGTCAACTGTTCACGAATTATTGAGCCCGGGTGGGGAGGAGCTTCATGAAACACCTGTTATCGACCTCTAATACTTTCTCTACCTGAGAAATTTAACAAAAGGTCTCAAATTATATTTCTGTCGTAGGCTATAAAACAACGAATTCTAAGAGTCCATTTTCATTTAGGTCGGTGAGCACGGTCGTAAGGACAACGCTCTTCACTCTTAGAAATGAGCTTCACCACATATCACGCTCCTAGTCGACCATCATCCTGAATGACAGCGTGTTCGCCCCTGATTTGTTGAAAACAGGATTCTGTGCCGTGCATAATGGCGCAAAACAGGCCCCGCCTCCCGTTTTCAACAAATCTAGGGCGAGAGCATTGTTACTCGGGATGACGGTTGGCTAGGAGCGTACTATGTGGTGAAGTTCATTTTTAAGAGTGTAGTCGGAGGACGGCTTGCCAGGCGGTGGGTGGATAATGGAGGGAGAGGAATATATCTATTAAGAAAAAAGAATAAAGGTCAGCCAGACGGAGGTCGGCTTGCTATTTAAAAAACTGGAAAATGGGGGAAGAAAAAGGGAACAGGAAAAGAAGTAAAGGAAATGACAAGAAATTGGGAAGAAAAATTGAGAAAATGGGAAAGAAAAGAAAAGGAAAAGAAAAATAAGAAAAGGGGAAGACAAAGAAGAAAGGAAACGAAGAAGAAAAGACAAAGAAGATAAGAAAAGGAAAGGACGAACACAAAACTAAAAGTGAAAAGGACCCTTTTTCACGTATGCGCGTCGTGTCCTGGGAGCTCTTCGGCGAACCACGCTCTAGGTGCGACCAGAACGTTGTCATTCGGAATGATGGTTGGCTATAGGAGCGTGCTATGTTGTGAAACTCAATTTTAAAACTGTAGGATGATTATTTAATTAGTGAGCGTATGCAAATGAGCCGCTCACTGCTCAGTTCATAGCCGATGTCCCGAGGATCTTCACCAAAAAGAAATTTCTTCGATGGTGCCACCCGTTCACGAATTATTCAGCTGGGAGACTTTCGTGAAACACCCTGTATAATACAGTCTAAAAAGTGAACTTCATTCACCGCATAGCACGCTCTGCGGCAACCGTTGCCACGAATCATATAGTTATCGCTTCTGATTCGAAGAGGGACGGGGGCGTACGCCTTTTTGTGTCAGTTTAGATACATGATAATTGACACAAAAAGGCGTACGCCTCCCTCTTTCCTCGAGTCAGAAGCGATAACCCTATCATTCGTGGCAGTAGTTGGCGCAGAGCGTGCTACGCGATAAAGTTCAGTTTTTAGAGAGTAGATGGGGCAGTACTTTTAATTTGGTCAACCCCTTCAGCGTGAACCGCATGGCCTGAAAAGCGACTGAATTCTTTCCGAAGCGAATTCGGGACCGAAGTTTTTTCGGAGAACAGAATTCCGGGACGAGTTCGGTCCGATCTGGCCAAGCCGGATTTCTCCTCGGAAGTGCGAAGTGACGCCAACCGAAAAAGTAGGAGGCATTCAATGGCAAGCCAGAAGGAGAACCATAGCAACGGTGACGTAACAATCGGGTCGACTGCTGCCGTGTGTGCGGCTTCTACCCCTATCAGTACAGGGATTATCTCATTGAACTGGGTTGTTGAAAGGCGATCTTCCCCAAGGTCAGAAGTCTTCGGCCGAAATAGGGGTGAATTTCGGTAGCATGCAGTAATGCACAGAAAAAAGTTCGGGTCCTATTTTGGATCGGCCAGTTTTCGGACAGTGTTTCGTGCGATGCGGTTCATCCTTTAAAGGGACTGTAAAACGAATGTTAAAGGTATATAGAAACTGTGCGTTCCTGAAAACTTGCAACTTGAACGGTTTTGATATGTAAGGGACCTTTTTCACGCTCTCGTCGTATCCTATAGCGGCTGTCCAGCGAAGCACAATCGGCGCGTCCCAAAGCACAGCCGGCGCCATATTGGAGCCATCTATTCAATATGTAGTGAACGTTCTTCAGCGCCGTCAGGGTCACAGAGCATGCGCAGGAGCGATGTCAAAAATGTCCATAATTCTGGTATACTCGTACATTCAGCATTTTTTTTTTCGAGCAATCAAATTTTAAAGGTTGGTACGCCATGCAAAAATTGTGTACTCGCGCCCCATTTGTTGAGAACGGGAGCGACAAGGCCGGGCATCTCGCCGGACGTGGTCAAAGGTGCACGGTTGGTGCCTCCCGGAACACCAGAACGTAAACCACACAGTAAACTTTTTACACTTTTTTGGTGTAAATGGCTTGTCTCATGGCGCACACCTTTTTGGTGTTGCCTTCACACCCGAATCAAGGGTGCTGTCTAAAACAAACCTTAATTAGGTGTATTCATCATAAAACACTCTTATAATGGGCATTTAAAAACAAAAACGCCGTTAAAAGGGGAGTATTCCATTGAAAACACCTTCCAGGATGGAGTTGTTTTGTGCCAAATACTCCTTTATTTTTTTAATTTCGTGTTAGCGCCGCGAAGCAGCTGCGGCTATAAGCAGCGTACAGACGTGGACAGATAGAGAGATGGACAGCAGGAAGGAGTGGGCGACAGAGGGGTTAGTATGCGTCCTGGGCCGACTTCAGGGGGAACCGTGCCGATATTCGTCTGGACAGTCTTCAGAAAACCCAGGGAAAAGCTCAGACCGTGACAGGATTCGAACCCGTGTCACCTCTTACACTCTTAAAAATGAACTTCTCCCCATAGCACGCTCCTAGCCAACCATCCTATCGAATGATATCGTTATCTGCCCCGATCTGTTGAAAATAGGAGGCGTACGCCTTTTCTGTGGCAATACACCTCTACATGTTTGTAAACAAATGACGTCATAATGTTCGACAGCGCCACGAGTTTGGTAGAGTCGAACTACGTTCAATGCTAGTGGCGAAGAAGGTCGCGCCCGAAAGGCACGGTCTTTAGGGAATAGACGAGTTCAGAAAATCCCAGGTCTCTTTGCGCACGCATTGCATCCTGGGCGCTTGCTGAGCGGGGGAACGAAGAATAATCCTTCACATTTCGCTTTCGCTGACCGTGACACGTCGTGGACAATGGACCGGTAGGTGAGACATCGAAACAGTTTGGAGGCCACCCCGTTTTTTTCGTATTAGTAAACTCCCACAGATCAAAGCGGCGCTAAGCACTCTGGGATTTTCTGAACTCGACTATTACAATGGTCTCTGAATAGGACGCGACCTTCGGTCCTACTTTTGTTTCAATAGGAGGCAGAAAACAATCGCCCATTCGTGGAATCCAGCTCTCCCCTTCCGATCTGTTTTGGTTTCGGTGTGTATACCAACGTCATGATGACGTTTCTCGGGTAGAGGTTTATTGTGAACAGCATAAGTGTCACAAAAAAGGCGTACGCCTCCCGTTTTCAACAAATCAGGGCAGATAACGATATAGTTCGAGGTGGTGGTTGGCTGAGGGCTTGCTATGCGGTGAAGTTCAGTTTTAAGAGTGCAGTCTCTGCGTGGAAAGCGTTCACCCTACACTGCTAAAACAGAACTTCACCACATAGCACGCTCCTAGCCAACCATCATTCCGAATGATATCATTCTGTGCACTGATTTGTTGAAAATGGGAGGAGGCGCCTATCTGGGACAGATTATCTTGTCCCAGATAGGCGCCTCCCGCCTGTTTTGAATAAATCATGACACAGAATGATATCATTCGGTATGATGGTTGGCTAGGAGTGTGCTTTGTGGTGAAGTTCCGTTTTAACAGTGTAACCACTATGCCACGGGAGGTTGTGTAAACACTCCTTCTCAAATTGCTGGTCTAACACAAGCTCCCGCGGAAGCATACAGAGACATACAGTTCGAAGTTTTTGCGTTTGTGGCAAGCACCACCCTGAACACGGTAGACTCCCAGCCGTGGTTCCATCGTACAACATAACCCGGTACGCAATGCCTCACAGGCACGCCTCATTAGGTATCGTAGTGCCGAAGCATGAAGAGGACTGGGCACCCTCTGTAGCCTATATTGGTGTATCCGGTGGATCATATACTGAAATACAATTTGTTGGGGGCATGTTCGTTGAGTGTAATAGCGCGGTAAACGTCTGTAACGGTGATGGGACTTGGTCTTTTGCAATTAAAACGTACGCCTGCAACGAGTGAGGGACGCCATCTAAATCCCTGACATCCTTCCCTGTCAAATACTGTGTTTTTAACTCAAGTTATCGTTTTCAATGTGATTAACTGCTCAGTGTAGCTGTGAAACCAGTATAATTTTCCTTTCACGAATTAAAACACCATTTTCAACACCATATTCCCAGTTCAAATGGAGTGTCAAAAAAGTGTACAGGACGTAAACACCTCATTCAACACCTCACTTTACACTCTTAATGATCGACATGGGATAAAACGTGGTGTATGTCGATATTGCACCTTTAGTAATGCTCTTTTTACACCATTTGCTACAGTTTGCGGGATAGAAAAGGGTGTTTTTATAAGAATACGCCTGTTTTGAGCGAATAAAGGTGTAAAATGACATCCGTAGAAATCGCGTGGATGCGTGGTTTCGTACGCAGCAACGATGCCAACCGACTTTCACAGCTTTCATCTTCTGGTGTACACTCTTAGCTTCGTACCCTTATAGTAAAGGCAACAAATTGGCCAAGAAATTATCTCTATTTAGAATTGTTCAGTGTTCCCTTTCGCTTGTTTTGAATAAAACCTACGGTGTAGCTCATAAAATATCACGGTTACCTTGATGTTTACGGTCCTTTTACAAAGTATAACTCTTATGTAGAGGCTAGTGTGTAGCCTTATGGAATTATCACCTTGATGTTTACCTTGATGTTTACGGTCCCTTTTAGAAAGTACAGGGTTCGCCAAGATAAACTTCTGGATTTGTAACAAAGATAAAACGAATAAGAACAGTGTCGGAAAGCTAAAGTAGACGTTAGAGGACGTATTATGCCCCCAAATTTTATGTCCATAATTCCGCTTGGTCTGTTACTCTGCGGATAAATCGTGAAAATTAAACAACCGCCGCTGCCTAATCGGCTATACCAGTGTTCAAGCTACTTTGCTCAGATAGCGACACGGTCGAATGCGGCATCGCAGACAACTAGTCTGCATTCAGTTCCACATGTTCTACGTCATCCGCAACGCCGCGCTCGACCGCTTCGCCATCTGACGGAAAGGAGCTGAACCACAAACTGTGTTTCGCTATCTGAGCAAAGTAGCTGGAACACTGGTATAGCCGATTAGGCAGCGGCGATTTTTTTAAGTTTCACGATTTATCCGCAGATTAACAGACCAAGCGGAATTATAGACATAAAATTTGGTGGCATAATACGTCCTCTAACGTCTACTTTAGCTTTCCGACACCGTTCTTATTTGTTTTATCTTTGCTACAAACTCCGAAGTTTATCTTGGCGAACCCTGTATAACTCTTATGTAGAGGCTAGTGTGTAGCCTTATGGAATTATCACCGTTACCTTTCTGTTAAGGTTACTGTTGCCTTTAATTCTGTACTCTCTGCTTAGAAGCGTTAGCGTAGCCTTAAGGAAATATATTCCAGTTACCTTTATGTTAACACTACAGTGCCTGACAAAAGTTTACGGGACACAAGGTTGGCGTACTTTTTCTTCAGCGTGACAGTGCCGCTGCCGCCAGCACGGGACGACAAGTGGAAAGCAGAAGCAGTAACAGATTGTTATTCTCCTTTCCACTTCTCCTGTCGTGTAGACGGCCACAGCATCACGCTGAAGAAAAATTACGCCGACCTCGTGTCCCGTAATCCTTTGTCGAGCACCCTACCTCAATTCCTGGGACCAGTTCGCTATTAAATGCCAGACACAAAGACTGATCTGTGAGACTGATGCGATTAAGATGTTTAGTTAGTTACAAAACGACTAACTATAGGAGCCAGTCAGGTCCATCTCAGACGTCAGCGTTTGTGACTGGCTTTCAATAGTGACCTGTGTAACTTGGTGATGACGTTGATGTCAGTGTACACAGACCACAAGAAATGACAGGCAGTAGTTTCTTTCCCTACATATATTTACAACTATTCTTCGGTGCAAAATCCGAAAACAGTCCTTGGACCGGCTCTGCCACACACAGAAGGCTCAAGTGACACTCAAGTTACTCACGTGACAGAATAAAGCAATCATCGGAATAAATTTGAACGCGTCCTCAGAGCGAAATAAATTTTAAAGGCGATGCTCAACTGTAAAGGTTGTTTTGCTTTGCTAACTAAAATTAAAAGAAAAAATAATCTTAATTCGGGATTCTATCACAAGCAAAGGAACTTGCTTTCGCATTAGACCACCGCACCGTGAACCTTTCGCTTAAAGCTGCACCAGAAAGAACTTATTTGCGAATTGTGGCTATACACTTTGGCGACCGTGTTTTAGTTCATCTTGTCGGTAAATTCACTTTTAACGCATTAAAGGTCAGCTCCGGAGGAAACTTACTGCCACGGATTACAACAAAAACTCGCAGGCACAAAGGTTGATGCCTACTGAATGTACTTCCAAAATAGTTTCGGCGAATACCCTGTATTTACTGCGAAATCTGTTTTTTGGTTTGCCGTCCGATCGTCCGCTTGAACAGCTGACGTCACGCTCAGCTTTCGCTTTGGCTCCTCTTGGCTTGTTTGCTGCCTCGCAGTTTCGCAATCGCCAGCAATCACAACTCGTCAGGCTGAAAGCGAAATCGAGAGTCGTGTACGTGTGGGCACCTTTCTCCGCGTCTTAATTTGATCATCTTTTTACTCCGGCTAGTCAGTACACACAACCTCATCTAAGTTGTCACTTTGTGAGAGATGCAGCGTGAGTGAATTGTGAGAATGCCGTGCTTCTCGCAGTACGAGCAGGTACGCTACTAAGAAAGATGTTTCGTGCCAGGTTCCCAGTTGATATTGTGCGTGATTGAGTGGTACGAAACCAGTAGTTGAGTGCTCTGAACTTATCAAGGCAACTGTCGTGTGTGCACGAAGCATTTTGCATCAGAATGTTACGAGGTCGTTCACTTGACGGCCGATTTGGACTGTAAAAGTCGCTGGAAAGGGATGCGGCACCTGCCTCGTTCGACGACAACAAAGAGGAGAGGATAGCAACAAAGGACCAAAGTCGCGGGTAAGTGTCCGCACGAACTTGCACTATGGCTTGCACACAATGTAAGCATGTGAATGACAAATATGGGACTGCTAAACCCTATAATCCGCGGTTGTATGTAAAACTACGCAGTTTCTCAGAGAAGCTGGTTGAGAAATTACATGAGTTTGGAGAAGTCTGAGCTTGGGCACAGGGAAGACAAAACAGTCACAGCAGCTGAAATCAGCAACAACTTAGGAGTTCCTGTTTTGAGACACTCTGTGTCTGTCTGGACTTCTGTGTGATCACATTCAGCCATTTCCCAACCATGGAACCACACCATATCCTGCATACATGGTAGCATATTGTTGTTCCTCTTTAAAAGCCGGGCTGTGTCTGTGAGTGCCGTGTATTCAAGTTGTAATGTAAAGTTATTACGTGCCAGAAATTCCATTCTGTCCTTCTATACTAATGAAGTTGATTCCAGCAACTGAGTACCTTGACCAGTAAGGGATGACGATCAGCATGCTCGTCACAGATTATCAGAAATAGGTGAAGTCATGGGAAAGGCTCATCTACCTGTGAATCATCGTTTTGACACATGGCACATTGCAAGAGGGCCACATTTGCATTGTAGCACACAGTTATAACACATATGTATGCCGTCCATTGGTTGACAACATATTTCCTATGAGAAGGGGTATAGCTGGGGGCAAGCTATGCTGTCAACATTGTTGATCACATTTTGTAGCTCTTAAATATGTAGATGCTTTTTTGCACTTTTCCTAACAATATTAGCCTTAACAGGTATCATTATAATTTCTGCTTCTCCTTTCTCAGGCCCCAGGAAAGAGGTACATACAGCAGCACTGGTGAAGCAACGTCTGGTGCTACAATAATAGTGCCACAGTATCGTGAACATGTACATGTGTGCACACATGGACAACCAATGATGATGGCAACCTGTTTCCGGTAAAATGGCTCATGATACTCTGGCATGTCATGGATATTTGGATCATAACGTTGCTTCACATATTCATGAGCATCAAAGTCACCATGCAAGATGTGCAGATCAAGACATTGGGAAGCTGCTTTGGCCCCACGAAGGTGATTTACAGTATTTCAAGCTAGCAGCGATTACTAAGCAACTGTCCTGCATTCCTCACTTACAGGAACTGGAACATTCGAAGTGTTGTAGGGGATAGTGGGTGTACTTCCCCTTCTGAAGGACATCCCGCCATTGTGTGCACTAAAAGTTTCCTTGTCTCAGTGCTGTTACTCGGTCATGTATCAAAGTATGTCATGGTAAGTAGGTCATGTATCACTTCCACCTTATCTGTGTGCCACATATTGTATCTACACAAAAGGAATGTGTGTGAGAAAACTACTGAAACAGAGAATTGCATTGCTTCTTTACTGCACAAGCCTGTTCTGTCTGTTTTAGGAATTCTAATAATGCTAATTTTCATGTCAGGTTATGTCCAGGGGCTTTCTGGTGCTCTGCTCGATCTCTGTGGACGATAGCTGTTCATGAGCCCCCGAACAGAAGGAAGAGACTACACAAGGGGGGCTCACCACAAGAGTTACAGTGAATGAGTAAACGCTAACAACTCTGCAAGGCATTAAATGCAAGTTGACAGCAGAAGGGCTTAGGCGAACATGTACAAACAGTCGCATACTTAGGATTTTTAGTTTTTGGCATTTCATTCGCCATTAATCGGTGGCTTCTGTAGAAGCGTAGGGGATGGGGAAACAAACACAAGATTTTGGAGCACACAGTAAATGGTACTCCATGTTCCTTAGCCATTTTTACTACATGAAGTGCCAGGGAAAAATCAAAGGGGTTGGGACGCTTTCATAGACGTGGTTTGTTACATCATGGGTGCGTCATGCATTGCGCTCCATAATGCTGATCAATCTGTTTTTTTTTTTTTTTTTCATGTGTCATACTTCGTGAGATAAAAGCTCTCGAACAGATGCCTGACTAACGCACGAATGTCAAGGACCTCAGAAATGCAGCCAATTCCACTGATAGCCCTGAGGTCTGTGACGTCAGAGCTGCTTGAGCTTTGCTATTCAAGGTGCCCATTTTCTACACTCTATTCCAACCTTGGTTTGTAAAACACACATTGGTACGAAGAAGCTTTTATGTTCATGTGGGATGGTGGTGTTGCAACCCCTTTCACTGGTTTGTGGGGAATGACCTGATTCTGCACCTAAGACTTACCACAGAACACCTGAACTGACACCTGTGTTCTGTCCATCTTGCAGTGTGCTTGTTTACCTGTTGCGAGGGATTATGGGGGGAGTCAGGTAGTTTTATGATATCTGTGTATGCAATAAAATTATGGTATATTCAGTGTTACGTGTAAAATTACAGTATCTGTGGAATGTGTGGAGGTGTGCATTGATTCAAGAAGTAAATCGGCTCCTGAAACCAGCATGCAGATCCAGATGTAATACTGGTGTCTTTCACATATGGAAGCAACTCATCTTCATTTCTTTTCTCTTTTTTTTTCTTTCTTTTTTTGTGGTTGATTAATGTGATGACTCATGGCTGCACTGCACTAGTAAACCAGCCGAAATAAGGTGCAAGATATCCCTGATAATTACACTTGCATGGTGTCCTTGTACTGTGCAGTGTATTTTAGTGTTCGTTTATTTTTTCCTTCCTTTCTTTTTCTGTTCAGCTCTCATAAGCCACGTATGCCCTCATGTAAGTATCTTGTTGTATCTGGTGCTTGCTCTCTCGACAGTGTAAAATTTCGGCAAATACGTTCATCGCGAATCTACACTAAGGTTGTCATTCAAGCCTAATTCTTACGTACGTAGTACCTGCAGTGTGTATACGATAACATGGCGTTGCCAAACACAACTCGTTCACCCGGTTATAATGCCAAGAAATGCGATTACTGCTCCTGTAACGTCAAACGCCTGGAACGTATTCGAGAGTGAGAAAGATATGCGCAAGTGATGCAGCAGTGGTGAGCCGTAACTATAAGAGAGTGAAGTCTTCAATTAAGCGATGAATTGACTTACTTTATCAAAGACACCTACAATGCGAATAAAAATATCTTTCGTATGTAGGCGTAGCACAGTTCCGTTGACAATATACGCGACGTTCATTGCGTTCTTAGCCAGTCTGCCGCTGGCCGGAACGCGACAGCATAGTTGCACGAATCCTAACTGCACAAGTGGTATCAACAGCGTGTTCTAGCATTGGCAGATCATCCCAAATATTAAGAAAGCGATGCGATCAAGAAACCTACGTCCATCGAGCAGACGCTCCCTGCCACCATCGCCTGTTTACATTCCCGTATGCTCCGTAGAGAGGGAGGGAAGTCTTGAAGAACACTGATATCACTTACGTCGGCGATACAGACCGCGTGAACAGCTGCCGTCATAAAAATGGCGGCCCCCATGTCTGTTTCGAAATGGTTAATTTACGATTATTTAAAATGTGGGGCTGTTTTGTGGAAATGAAGGGTGCTTTCAGACACAGTTCGATATGGGCTTCCAGAATATTGTTACAGTTTCAAGAAGTCAAGGTATCTCCGGAGCTGACCTTTAATTCAATCAATAAAATCAAAGGACAGAAACATCCATGGCGTGAGGGAAGATGCCCTAGGTCGCTTAATATAATCGGGAAGTTCCTCTCGTTTTGCGATCTAGTCAAGGGACGGCAAAATCGTTACGCTGCAAAAAAGAGTATCTTCTAGAATTTCGAGAAGGACAATGAATTTCACTGAAACTCACCTGAAGCAATTTTCAAGCTTAAACATTATATCCAATTATATATTTCCAAGGTACGATATTAAAACCTAGTTCTCTTTTCCGTATTGAGTTGTTATTTGGTCTCTCGCTATTTCCTTTCGCTGTCTTTTGAACGTTATTTTATTTACTGTTTTTCTTTATCTTTTTTTATTTCTAACGAACATCTCAATGTCTGTTCTTCCTTCAGCGACTGACGCGGTGTTATGCTTTGCTTTTACAAGGCATGAGGGAACATGTTCGTTAGGCGGACATGTTCGCTGCGCACATGTGCACGCTGCTATTGTGTCTCTTCACGTGTCAATGAAAGTGTTCATATAAAAATTAAATCAACATTCCTACCGATTTTAAAAAAGTGCCAAGTACCTTCCGGGTCCGTGCTAGCAGTAACAGCACAATACGCGTTTATGATTTCCAGTGTCGTCTATCTCAGAGATGTATTCTGGCAGTGGCATTCATCTCCTGTGCACCTTCAATGGCGAACACTGCGAACGCCCGCACCTCAGAACGGCATGATGCCTGAAAAGGTAGTTTCCGCGTTTAGTGGCATGCAGAACGTGTTCAGTATAAAAACAGTTTACCTTTGACACATCAGCGCCACCTCCGTCAGCAGGGTTCGAACTGGTGACAGCCGAAAACCTCCGACATGAAGAAGCTCATACGATGTCAAAACTGGTAAATTATCAGTGTCAAAAAATGGCGTCCAAGATCTGCAGGCAGTTGCATGTCAAGGGGCGAATGATGAAGAACGAGAGAGGGAAAACTACGAGCGCGCGTGGCCAAGGACGCTCAAGTGAGGGTAAAACTTATAAGTAACATCGCCCTTACTCCTATGGATAGGGAACACAAATCTTTACAAGTTACACCATCTGGCACTCGGCCAGTCGCTTATATTACCGACGAGTACCTTCTACTGTGACATATAGAGGTTGTGTAACGTTGTCAGAAAAGTAGTGTAACTTTTAAATTAGATGTTATAGCATTTTCAACGTGGCCCTAAAAGCAACCAGATTAAGAGTGTATCAGGGGAAATTTTTCAATCTGCAGGAGGGGACCCGGGCACAACGCCCCCCCCCCCCTTTTTTTATTTTATTTTCATGCACAGAGGTCGGGCAGGGTGCCGGGGATTTCATGTTCTGACGTTGTGAGGCAAATTTCTACTGTATTTTAATTTTTTCGAGGTGTTCATGTTGAGCGTCAGCTTGGTAGAGTTCTCGTAGAGGTCCTGACGCAGCTTGGGAAAGTTTAGGGAGGACGACGGCGGGGCTCAGTCCCTCAAGCCCCGTAGCATTCCGCGCCCGTCTTCTGATCACTGTACGCACATCGGGTCCGTGGGTCATGGTGGAGAAGCAAGCGACAGAGAGACGCCGACAGAGAAAGACCGACAGATCGTCCATAACGCGCATATATTGTTAGAGGTTACTAAATTATAAACAGAACTTCTGAATGCTTGCTGTTATTCTTCAAAAAGCGTGTGATAGCCGTATTGCCTACTGTAGGATGGGACAAACGGGCGTGTGATAGTAATTAGTAACCCGAGTGCTGATGGACGACATCATTGATAGTGCGACGACTGCCGCGAACGCTGCGTTGCAGTCAGCCCACTGCCACATACCATCAGTGCTAGTTATTCAACTTTGCCGGTGTGGTGGAAGCTTAACAATAAAAGTGTCCGCATCTCACGCCACTTAGCGGTACGCAATGAAGACGACGTTCCACTTTTGAGGACTGAAATAAATGTTTTTCATGGTGCACCGGTTAAAAGTGAACGTCACCACATAGTTCCCTACAGTGAGGAAAGCAGATCTTCCAACTCCATGTGAGAGTCATTCAATATTCATCTGTAGCTTATGCTGCCTGTGCTGCAGCTGGAAGGACGCGGCAGTTCTCTCACGCTCTACCTTGTACAGCAGCGAGATCCGTACAGCTCTTGTTATGGCATAAAACACTGCGGAGTGCAGTTTTTAACGTCTAAATAATTTGTCCAGGTAGACTTTAAGGGTGGACTTCGTATAATATGCGCTATAACAGCACAACATATCGTACTGAATTTTTCATTTGTTTTTCTTGCTTCGTAACCTTCAAGACGAGTGATGATGGTTGGCGGTGGCCGTATTTCTCAAGGGATATTTTATTACGCTGCAGCGCCCTGTTCCAGCTTTCCTCAATTCACGATGACCAAGGAAAGAACTATGAACTACCTATGAAGATGCTGCAATCGAGAGCTCTCTTGAACGTGACCAATCGTGCTGCTCGTGAATGTTATTGGAAAATGCTTCGAAATGAATGAACCAGTGTGATTTTGCAACCTTTATTTCGCAGAGCCAAAGGAAAACGTCATCTCTCCCAATAACAGTATCCCTTGCATTCCGGTTGGTTACAGCAAAAACACGAGACAAAATTGCTACAAAATAAATAGTTTAGTGTAGCTTTAGAAAACGGTTTAAACATTAGATTGAGAAGTTACTCGTCAAAAAGAACCGGTTACATGTTAAGTTACCGTGTGCAAAATGTAACTAGGTTAATAACGAAGTTCTTCAGCTGAGATGTAACTCGCAGTTACTGAGTTACTTTAAAAAAGAACGAGTTACTTCGAAGTTACTTGGGATACAAAATAACATTACGCAGGTGCAGCGCACGTGAGCAGTTGAGTTAGAGCTTGAGCTGCCTGCGGAGGAGTGCAACACGCTTAGATCGTTTTCATTTATGTCCAACAATAAACCTCTCCCTGTTTGTAAACCAATGACGTCACAGTGTTCGACAGCGCCACAAATTTGGTAGAATTGAACTACACTCGAAGCTAGAGGTGAACAAAGTCGCGCCCGAAAGCCACGGTCTTGAGGGCATTAGGATATGGTCCTTTAAAGGGACGCTACCCTCGGTCCTGCTTTCCTTTCAATTGGAGGCAGCGAACAAGTCCCCTTCGTGGAACCCAGCACGCTCCTTCCAATTTGTTTTGGTTACAGTCTGTCTACCAATGTCATGATGACGTTTCTCTGGTAGAGGTCTATTCGAACGCTTTGCATCTTACTCCCTGTGGGCTCACAATGGTTCAGCTTAATTTCAATGGCAGCGGTTCTTACTTCTTGAATAAGACACTGTCATTGATTGAATATCACGTTATATGGCAAAAACTGCCATGAAGGAACCGGAGAGAAAACAAGAAAATATGTGGACGTGAGTGAAAAGCGAGTTAAAAGTAACTGGGAACTTAAGTTACTTTGGCAAAGTTACCTGAAAAAGGAACGAGTTCCTCTGAAAGTTACCACGGCGCAAAAAGTACCGAGTTAAGGTGCAAGTTACCAAAAAAAAAAGGAATTTAGTTACAGTAACGAGTTACTTGTAATGAGTTACCACGAACTCTCGTTTAAAGCGCCACTACGGACTAAATATCGTGTTTTCAGAATCCTACAAAAGCTACGTTACTGAAATCTTCTGGTCGCACTTTACATTCCCGCAAAATATTTTAGCTCTATGTGAAGCGAAAACTAGAGAAAATTTATTTTTATTTTTGAAAACTGTAACTCCGAGGGAGCGCGCCCGGCTCTCATCTGGCAACGTTGTTACCCTTCGCGGCTTCCAGTGGGGTCTCACTTTTTGCACACTGCGTGATCGGAACCCCACGTGACATGTCATCCAACTGCTCCGCCCTTGGAGAAAACACAAAAGAGGGGGAAGACATCTATCCCATTTTCCCCTTTTTCGACATATCAGCCTCACATGGCTTCTCTATCACGTGACCCTCCCCGCACGCCAGCGTCGTTGCTAGGAGATGAGTGTTCTCTCCAGAACTTGACATTATTGCAATTTGTGCGCTTATGATTACTTCATTCGCTCGTCGCGGCATCGAAGCTTGTGGAGGCTCAGCAGGTCTTCAAAGATTGACAGAAATGCACAGCGTTCGTTAACCGGCTTGAAATTTTGCGTATGGAATGCTTGAGGCATCTTCTTTTCATGGACTCAATAAAATAAACGCTGTTTTCTGAGTCCGGAGTGGCACTTTAAAGAGTTAGCACGCATGCTGAAGAAGTTGTGATACTTCAGCGCAACTTATGTAGGATAAATGTAAATGAGTGTTATTCTTATGACGTCATCTTGTATTCAAATTTTTCTCGGAAGGGGGCAATAAACGCGCAGAAAGACTATACCCCTAATGCCGAAAATCATATGACTGTGACGTCACGGGAGGTATTATATGGTAGGAAGGCGTGAAAAGTGTATAAAGAGCCAATAGTGATGGCCTAGGTCCTCTCATTCTCCTGAAGTCAGGGCTTGACGGCGCAGCCCTTCTAAAGCTTGTATCTGAGCAACACGTAGAACAATGGTCGCAAAACGCTAGAACAATGGTACTGCAAAAGGTCGTGTGCAGGATGGTTAGGCTCACTCAGGGCATGAAACATGGCCTTTATATCTAAAGCGAGGCACTTCACTTTTACATGGGGCACTCGCAAGCCACCAACCTCCCGCGACCGGTACAGACGCGCGCGTGACACCCATTCCACACTGTTGCCCCATATGAACTGAAAAGCAATACGGGTCACAGTAAGAAAGATCTGACGTGGCGGAAGCGATATGATACCATGGTAAGAGTACTTGCTTAAGAACCACGACGCCGCTAGCCGGGCCTTACAAGTAAGTGGAAGAACCAGACCCTTCAATTTACGGAGAACAGGAATGCTACGCTGGTGAATGCGCATCTACGATGATACTGCGATTCCCCGACTATTGAAATAGTACTCCACTCTGCATAATTCAGTTTTAACAGGTACCCCGAGTGCAGACGCACAGGAGGGAACAGAACTGATAAAGAGCTTGTATTGTCATCAAGCAAGATAACTATCTATGGAGGTAGCCTCTTTTAAACAAACTCTATCTTACATACCAGGTACCAACGCTCCAAATGGAGATTGCTTTTTGTACGTGCCATGACCTGCGAACAATCCTGAAACTACGGAAGAGTCGCTACGGGGGAGCAGTACAGTCCTGGTGGGCTTACTAGAACTTGGTATGCCACTCACCTTGATCATAATCAAAGAGCCGAGTCGCTGTAAGCCAGCGGCGACAGCACTCCACAGACCCAAATAATGACTGCTCACGGATGATATGTGCACGCAGCCCGGCTCTCACTGCCTGAAAAATAGCCATGCTACGAACATCTGGGCCACCAAAGGAGCTGGTACCGGCGAATCCAAATTTGGAAGTTAATTTCCGAAGTCAGCAATGCTAGTTGCTTCCGTTCTGCGCGTGCGACCGGCAACGGCTCCAGGTACCTTGCGGTGGCCCATCAACTGCTGGGAGCCCAAATATTTGCGCAGCCCTACTCGGCAGTAAAAGTGGAATATGGCATCGCAATAAACAATGTTCAGCTGTCTCAGACATGCCACAAAACGGACAACCGTCCGTGCGACATATCCGAAAACGGTGCAAACGTTCACGCAGTGGGAGGACACCATGGGCCAGCTTCCACTGGAGACTAGCACGCCGTGCATCAAGCCAGCCAGCAGTGATACGCCGCCAAGCGAATTTCGTTGGCACTGCTGGCCTTGCGGGACCCGGTCGCGTTTCCCTGTAGGCGGCGTAGAAATCACGGACGCTCCACAAGGAAATGTCTTCACCTGGGGATTCGACACGCAAGCGCCGCACGACAGCAACACAAGCACAAAAATAAGCAGGGAGTACTTCCGCCCTGGGGCGAAGCTCGGTACTTTCAAGGAACCACCTGGTGGCGTATCCAAGGAAATACTGCACTAATGCGCAGGCTAGGTGCTCTGACGCACGGAGCGCCTCAAAGAGAATACGTGATTGAACCGCCAAGCACTCTTCTGGCACAGCCCGTACTCCCAAGCCACCCAGATCACGGCCTCCGTGGAGTTGAGACCTACAGACCCATTCAACGGATCCGCCCCACAGAAAGCGGAACGCGTGTCATGTGATAGCAGCTTGTATTACCGCCGACGGGGATGAAACAGCCGCTAAAAACCTCAAGCGACTGTAATACCATGCTGCTAACACCCGTGCCCGAAAAGTGATCGGCAGTTCAACAAACTTAAGTTCTCGCAGCACAGCACTACAGCGGCTGAATACTTGAGGCCAGTTGACAGCCGATACCCCTGCACTGTGAAAGAGAACTCCCAGGAGTTTAACCTGAGGTCTTACAGGGACTTGAAACGGTGCAGCACAGGTTGGCTGAACATTTAAACAAAGAGCGACACTTTTGGACCTATTCAATCTTGCCCCAGAAACTGTACCGTAGTCTTCGAACGCTTTCAACACTGGCTCTGGGGAACTCTCGCGCGGTAGTATGACGGAGACATCATCAGCGCACGAAAACAGGCGGTTGGCGTCTATTAGGTAGCCTTAGGATAACTGAGAGAGAACACAGCCTCCCGACGAGCATGCATGGCATGCATGGCATCACGTAGCGCTATCCTGTGGAGGTCTCACGACCTGCCAAGGACCGAACACGCCTGGCACGCGTGTAGAACCTTTTCTAAATGCGGCGAAACACGCAAAAGAAGTGCCTTGGCTAAGATTTTGTAGTCGCATGCCAATAGAGTGATAGGCCGGTATGCATCCGGATCTCCACTCTGCATGCTAGAACATAGCATCCCTCGGGAAAAGCATAGATTAAATACCCGAGTCAAGGAGTTACCAATTACCCGCCAGAAACATTTGTAGAACTCAACTGGGAGGCCATCAACGCCGGGACACTTTCCGTTCGGCATTGATGAGACAGCTGCTACAATATCTTGTTGCGTGAGCGGCCCTGAGCCTACATGCTCTATCTTTTCGTCCGGCAGGGGGCACTCTCGGCTGATAACGGGCTCGTCGGGTGATGACTCCTCGTAAAGGGCCGCGCAGTGCTCACGCATCGCTGCTTGAATGTCATCAGGTTCGGTTAGAAGTGAGCCGTCAGCTGACCTGAGCTCGGCTGTACTCGAGCCCGGATTTCCTGCCACATAGCGCCGCAACAGCATGTGGGAGCTATAAGCTTCCCGACACCAGCGCTTGACATTTCTTTGCGCTACGAACTTGTGCCAAGAGTGCATACAAAGAGACGCAAGGCGCCTTTGCACATCCTCAATCTCAGAGGCAGTATCATGGCTGCGAGAGCCAGGGTGGCGAAGAATAGCTAATATCTGCCTGAGTGCATCTCTACACTGCCGATGTTCACGCGTACGCTGTCTCCCCCATGACCGAAGACGGTGTGCTGCTCCCTGCTTCAAAGCCTCCCGGTGATCTGGCCCAAAATCGGGTGCGGAACACTGTTCCGATAACCAATCTTGCATATCACTTTTAATTTCGGGATCCTCGAGCAAGGACACGTTCAGCCGCCAAAAACAACAACCAGATCGAAAATTCAGCATGCCAGATAGGGACAAAAGAACGCCGTGATGATCTGTAAGATCCCCAGCAGGTCGGGTCGCACAGCTAGAGATGAAGTCTGCCAAGCCTGGCGAGACATAAAATCTGTCTAGTCGGCTGTGGTGGCGACGTGTGTTAACCCATACGCATTACCATGCACGTGGGACCAAGTATCAATTAAACCAATCGAGTTCACTACTATCTCTCTGTTCGCCTGCCGGCCGTGCTGGCGGTCTATCGTACAGTTAAAATCGCCTGCAAATATTAAGTTCTGATTTCCATAAAAAAACGTGTCAATTCTGCGAAAAAAATTCGAGCGCTCACCGCGGCGCACGGGGGCGTAAACATTCACAACACGCAGTGTTTTACTCTCATGTTCCAGCTCGACACCTACCACCCTTCCCTCGGTGTCCGTGTCGAACCACCTGATAGATCCTCGAAACGACTGAAAAACTAAAATTCCCACGCCAGCTCTGTGGGACGAACCGCAGCTAAAGAACGCCTTGAGCCCATGCGAAACCTCTAAAGACTTTATAACCCGACCGGACAGGAACCCGGTTTCTTGCAGGAGAAGGATGTCTAATGCGAGCAGACCTTGCCCAGTCGATAACTTCTAACTGCTTCACCTCCCTGCTGAGCCCACGTACATTTAATGTGGCAAGACTGAATAGGGAGACTAAGAGAAAAATTGAGGATGCCAACACGCTAGTTAGGAATCTCGCACTGCAGACCCCTCGGATGCTTGGCGCTTGCTCTTCGCTCCAGATTCGATGAAATCCATCGCGTCAGCAACTGCACCTTCCTCATCTAACTCTAGGTCAATAACTAACCTGTCGGAGCTAGAAAACGCTACACTGTCCCCATCACCCCTAACTCCAGTATCACCACCAGCATCCCCGTCACTAACTGCGACCACTGCCTCAGTATGAGTTACAGCAGCTCCCTTGACAATGACCTAACCACTGGGAGAAGCATTGTCGGGAGACGCCACGACTGACAGAATGGCGTAAATGCAGGCTAGCTGGTGGATAAATTCCATGATAGGCAAGCCTGAGCGACGGGCAAGACACGTAAACAAACACAAACACGAAGGCTCAAAGGCTTTTTGAGCCTTCGTGTTCGTGTTTGTTTACGTGTCTTGCCCATCGCTGAGGCTTGCCTATCATGGAATGACGCCACGACTGTGTCAGGTGTAGGGTCACCAACACCACGTTCATTCGCAGCCGCCACACTAACAGCTTCTAGAACGGGATGCTCATCTTCACGAGACAGAACTCCGGTTGGGGTGTCCCCACTGGCAGCCTGCACAGCCGGCACAGCGGGTGCTTTCGGTGGCACGCGACCAGTCCCAACACGGGAAGCCCAGGTTGCAGCCGAACTCTCGGACACGGTGTGGTCTCCACCGCAACGCCTACACAAGGCATCGCAACTCTCATGCCGAACCTCACAACAGCAGGTACAAAGCGGGGCCACATAGTCCTTCTTAAAGTGACCTTCCGCATTGCAACGCATGCACACGCGCTTCAGGCCATCATAATTGATGGTCAAGCGCCTACCGCGTACGCTGATGAAATTCGGAACAGGGGATCGCATCTCCATGAGAACACGACGGTTCCCTGTTTCGATTCCGTCCAATTCCTTCTGAAGGAATGTCTCACGGCTCACCTTGGTGACTGGCCCCCCATATCCCGTGAGTGCCGTCCCTATCGCGGTATCGGGAATGGGGTCCAGAACCGAAATAACCGTCACCCTGACCCGTGACCAAGTTGTGTGTGTGTACTGTCATCAAGCAGGAGAGCCACGTGCGTATTGTCATCAAGCAGGAGAGCTACCTATGGAGGTAGTCCCCTTTGGACAGACACTAACTTTACGTTACGTTACAGAGCCACGTATGGAGGCGGCCGTGACCAAGTTGAACTCGAGAATTGTTAGTGCGGCGACGGCCGCGAACGGTGTGTTGCAGTCTGCCCACGGCCACATATCGTCAGTGCTAGTTATCCAACTTTGCCGGTGTGCCGGAAGCTTAAAGGAACCATGAAAGGATATTTGACAAGCCCACGATCATTTTTAATTTGTTCCCCTGTACTAATGCGTTCACTCTGTGAAATGTGAAGTTGGAAATGGCTCAAATACCGAAGATATTCTATATTAACATCGGGCGTGAACTGCAGCTGCTATACGATCCGCGTCCGAGACGAACTGGCCGGGGCATCATGCACAGAACATGCTGCTGATTCGTGGACGCGCTTTTGCGAGCAAAATGCAAAATTTTCAAACAAGCTCGCATGCTTCACCATGAAATAGCCCTGGAGACAAGATTGTATCTAACCGTTGACACAGAATCCTATGAGAAACGTAATATAGCCGTTCACTGTCAGCATGGTTACCGGAGCACGTTTTCCTCTTTGAACTTCTTATTCGTCAGAACATACCTCCGTCGGTGACATTTTACGAGCTGCTGAGTATCGAACGATACATAGACGCTGTGTGTGTCGCATGATCTCTTCCTCCATCGCTGACAATTTGCCTTTCGTCATATTTCAAGTGATTTGGACGGCAGATATACGACATGGTTGTTGTCGAAACCGAAACCATTCACCCACATGGTCGTTTGGGCTGTTCCTCCTCGTCGTTCACAGTTGGCTGAGGGAATTGGATGGCGATGACGTAAGCCCGCTTCGAAATCATAGATCCAGCGGTCACACCCTGCTATTTTTGTCTGATAACTACGCCCCCGTTGTACTGAATACGGTTAAAAATCGACGTGTGTACGATAATGAGGAATCATGAGAATGGTTTCCTGCAGAGTAGTCGGTATTAGCGAAAATCATTTCATGGTCCCTTTAATAATAAAAGTGTGTCTCTCGCGCCACTTCGCGGCACGCAATGAAGACGACGTTCCACTTTTCAGGACTGAAATAAATGTTGATTATGGTGCACCCTTAAGAATGACCTTCACAACATAGCATGCTCCTAGTCAACCATCATTCCGAATGACATCGTTCTCTCCCCTGATTTGTTGAAAAAGGGAGACACACTTATGCAGAAATATTAATTGTCACAAAAATCGTACGCCCCGCGCTTTCCGCAAACAAAGAGTGATAGAGGTATCTCTCTGTACAGTGCTTGGCTTTCAGTGTGCTATGTGGTGAAGCTTTGTTTTAAGAGTGTGGCCAACCATCATCCCGGAGAATAACGTCCATTCCCTTGATAGGATGAGTATGGGAGCCGTGCGCCTTTTTCGTATCGATTATGCACGACATCAGGACAAAAATAAAAATAAAATGAAAGGTTACCGTTCTCGACAAATCGGGCGAGAACGCTGTCATTGGGGATTATGGTTGGCAAGGAACGTGCTATGTGTTGCAGTTAATTTTTAAGAGTGTACCCCACTAGTTCATAGCGCTCCCGGCGCATTCGTCATCATCCATGATAAGAGCGCGCAATCTCAGCTACGGAACGACAGAACAGTCAGCGTCAAAATGTCAGTCGTGTTGAGGAGGGATACCAAAGCGCCTCTTGTGGCTGTTCCGAATCTTCCTTTTCTTTTCTTTTTACTTTTGTGTTGTGGAGTTGTGTGGAGTGCAGGGCAGGGGGGTTATTATGCGTCCTGGGCAGACTTCAGGGGGAACTGCGCCGACATTCGTCTGGAGTGTCTTCAGAAAACCCAGAGAAAACCTCAGACAGCACAGCCGGTCGTAGGATTCGAACCTACCACCTCCCCGTAAGCACGACACCAAAGAGCGAGACGCCTAACCCACTCCGCCATGCCGCTTGTCCGAATCTTCCGTCGCCCCCGTGCGAGAACCAGGCAGATGAAGGCGAAATTGACAGCCGCATAGCTGATACAAAGATCGAATTGGTGCACTGCTCCGCGCAAGAGATATGTACACCGAAACCGATTAATTAGTCGGAGAAATCGTTAGGCGTGGACGCGGTGTTTTTCTTGGAATATTTTTCGCTAAAGGTCACGATGCGTAAAGCAGTGGTTCCCTATGTGTGCGAAGTAAGAGTTAAAAGTTACACTCTTAGAAATGAACTTCACCGCATAGCACGCACCTAGCCAACCATAATCTCGAATGACATCGTTATCTTCCCTGATTTGCTAAAAACGGGAGTCGTACCCCTTTGTTTTGACACTTATGTTGTTCATAATTGTCACAAAAAAGGCGTTCATTTTCAACAAATGTTGGACGAGAACGTTGTCATTCGGAATGGTGGTTGGCTAGGAGCGTGCTATGTTGTGGAACTCATTTTTAAAAGTATAGGATGTTTATTTAATTCTTGAGCGTATGGGAATATGCAAATGGGCCGCTCACTAACCAGTTCATAGCCGATGTCCCAAGGATCTTTACCGAAAAGAAATTTCTTCGATCGTGCCACCCATTCACGAATTATTCAGCCGGGGGTCTTTCGTGAGACACCCTGTATAGTACACTCCAAAAACTGTACTTCACCGCAAAGCACGCTCTGCGCCAACCGTTGCCACGAATCATAGAGTTATCGCTTCTGATTCGAAAAGAGACGGGGGTGTACGTCTTTTTGTGTCAGTTTGGATACATGATAATTGACACAAAAAAGCGTACGCCTCCCTCCTTCCTCGAATCAGAAGCGATAACCCTATCATTCGTGGCAGTGGTTGGCGCAGAGCGTGTTACGCTGTAAAGTTCAGTTTTTAGAGTATAGATGGGGCAATACTTGTAATTTGGTCGACCCCCTAAAGGGACTGTAAAGCGAATGTTAAAGGTATATAGAAACTATGTGTTCCTGAGAAACTTATAACTTGAACGGTTCTGATATGTAAGGAACATTTTTCACGTTCGCGTCGTATCCTATTCGCGTATTGATTCGCGGGAGCCTTGGAATTTCGAGGTAGCGCCTTTTTTCATGAATACAGAAAAGTTCAGTTGTGTATGCAGACTCTTGAGCTCGTCTGATCCAATACCTCTCCGCTCGTTGTATTTCGTTTGTACTTAACGGTCCTTGCGTTCTCGCGCGTCTTGCGTTTTCAATGAAACGTAGTATCCAAGCAGTGACGCGGTGCAAACGCGTTGCGTTGCTAAAGCGCGTAATGTCGTTCAGCGGCAGCTGCTGTGAGCTAATTGGAATGACTTGTAGCACATTGGACACAGAATCGGTCGGATAGTCATCGCTTTGAGGTGATTGCTTATCATCAAGAGGCCACATGGTTAATGGATGTTTCAGCCACGATGGTCCTTTCCACCACAGCTCTGCCGTTAACAACTGCTGAGAAGAAACGCCTCTCGTCAGAAGGTCGACCGCGTTTATATCGGTAGGCACGTGGTGCCAATAATCTGTTCCCACATTCTTCCGTATCTCCAGGACTCTGCACTCTTAGAAATGAACTTCACCACATAGCACGCTCCAAGCCAACCATCATCCCGAATAACAACGTTCTCACCTCTGATTTGTTGAAAACGGGAGGCGGAGCCTCTTCTGTGCCGCGCATAATTGCAGAAAATAGGCTCCGCCTCCCGTTTTCAATAAATCAGGGGCGAGAACGTTGTCATTCGGGATGATGGCTGGCTAGGAGCGTGCTATGTGGTGAAGTTCATTTTTAAAAGTGTATGTGACGCGAAAACTAGGGAAAATATGTTTTTTATTTTCTAGAACTGTGACATCATGTTATACTCCGAGGGAGCGCCCGGCTCTCATCTGGCAACGTTGTTGCCCTCGCGGCTTCCGGGAGCGGAGCTCACTTTTTGCACTGCGTGAGCGGAGCCGCACGTGACATATCATCCGACCGCTCCGCCTATGGAGAAAACACAAAGGAGGGATAGAATACATCTCTCCCATTTTCCCCTCTTTCCACCAGTGGCACTTGACGTCTCCACCACGTGACCCTCCCCGGACGCCAGCGTTGTTGCTAGGAGACGACTGTCCTCTCCGAAACTTGACATCGTTGCAGTTTGTGCGCTTATGATTACCTCATGCGCTCATCGCGGCATCGAAACTTGTGGAAGCTCAGCAGGTCTTCAAAAATTGACAGAAATGCACAGCTTTCGTGAACAGGCTTGAAATTTCGCGTATGGAATGCTTGAGGCATCTTCTTTTCGTGGACTAAATAAAATAAACGCTGTTTTCTGAGTCCGGAGTGGCACTTTAAAGAGTTAGCACGCATGCTGAAGAAGTTGTGATACTTCAGCGCAACTTATGTAGGATAAATGCAAATGAGTGTTATTCTTATGACGTGATCTTGTATTCAAACTTTTCTTGAAAGGGGGCAATAAACTCGCGGAAAGACGATACCCCTAATACCGAAAATCATATGACAGTGACGTCACGGGAGGCATTATATGGTAGAAAGGCGGGAAAAGTGTTTGAAGAGCCAATAGTGATGGCCTAGGCCCTCTTATTCTCCTGAAATCAGGGCTTGACGGCGAAGTCCGTCTGGGGCTTGTATCTTAGCAACGTGTAGAACAATGATCGCAAAACGCTAGAACAATGGTACTGGAAAAGGTGGACGGGCTTTTGCGAGCAAACTGCAAAATTTTCAAACAAGCTTGCATACTTCGCCATGAAATATGTTTTAAGTTGACCTGGAGACAAGATTGTATCTAACCGTTGACACAGAACCCTACGAAAAATGTAGTATAGCCGTTCACTGTCAGCATGGTTATCGGAGCCACTGATCTCTATGTATAAAGGCTGGATCGCGCACAGGAGAGGGGCTAGTGGGAGAGAGGTGCGGCAACCGGCCGCCATGTTGGAGGGCCCAATGGCGCCGGCTGCTCCCATAGGAAACAATGGGAAGCGATTCGATTTGGAGCATTTGTTACTCTTTAAACGCTCCTCATTGTTGATTAGCACGCATCTTTCTTAGGAATCAGTGTGCTGGTGTATTCCTACCGTGCTTCGGCGGTGTGTCTGTAGTTTTCATGGTAATTACGTTCTTTTTCTTCTCCGCTTCCTGTACTCTGAATATGGTGTCGTTAGTTACGTGCACGGGAAGCATAAAAATAGAGGAATTTGGTGAATGACAACTTATAAATTTAATTCCTTTCGCTTAGAAAGGGTTTGCACTGTTTGTTATTGTAAGGTAGTTTTGTTTGTGTGTGGTTTTCGTTTGTTATTGTGTGGTTCGTTAGGCGCTGTATATGGTTCTCGTTTGGCCTTTTCCATAATCCATTGGCATTCGTATTGTGTTCTACGAGTGTGTTGCAGTTGTTCAGCTGTCGGCGCAGTTTGTTACAGGAATTCGAAGCGCTGTGCACGAAGAGCGCATGACGTAACAAGTGCTGCAAGAGTGATTGCACTTGCGAGGTTAACGCCGCAGTTTACTTCCACCCTACCTCACAAACGGCTTGTTTACAAATTGTACAACAGTACAAATTTACAAACAGTAAAATTGGATCAAATTGCAAAGTAACATCACTGCGAACATGACATGTAGAATTTATAAATTAATATTACAACACTCGACTTCTACGGCCATTAGTCATTGTCATTGATTGTTGAATACTATGGTTCTTGAGAGCTTCTTTCGTAGTCGTGGTCTGTCATTCACGTTTTCTGTGTGCTCCTTTGCAAGACGGTGAAGTCGAATCTTGCCATAGCAGTTAGCTACAAGCTTTATGAAGCGAATGACGTGGTTTTCTTCTGGAGAGCACTCGAACATGTGCTCGTAGAGGGTAGGGAAAACGTTGTGTCTCAGAGATGTGGACCTAGAACCTTGAGTGCATCAAAGGCTTCCTGTGTGAAACCTGGTTCGCCGTGTATAGAGCTGTACCACGACCTAAGTGTCGCCTGGTGTGGAAGCGAAAGGTTAAATGTCTTCCTGACGTACTCGTATGCCTTTGCTGAATAAAACAGGAGAGTGAGCGCAGAGCTACGCAGTGACTGGGGATACTGCTCTCTGCTTACTTTTCCAGTTTTGTTCTGTGGGGTGCGCAGTACTAAATCTAGCTGCATATCAGACAAGGTGCCACGAAGCATGTCAGTGCATTGACTTGATACGAGAGATTTCTTCTCGAGATCTTCTATAACACTCTCCGCAGTGAGTACCGCATTTTTCTTCAGTCTTCGGGCATTTTCTTCAGAGCTTTTCAGCTTCTTCACGTTGTCCAGTGCTTCAACTGTGATGTCTATCTTCCTTTTTAAGGTCCGTGGACTCTCTTTCACTGTGTATGTGTGGTCAGCAGCAAGGTTATGTGAGGATCGGACTGGCTGAGGTGACAAGACCCCTGGACCTGCAGGCCACGATGGTCCTTTCTGTGAAATTTCATGGTTGACGTCCTGCTCTACCTCTATGTTATGTCTTGTTGGAGGTGGTTTTCTTGGCTGTACCCTCTGTGATGGAAAGATTAATTAATTATTTTTGGAAGCTGTTGTTCATGTGAGATAAACGACAACATTTGTTAAATTCACCATTTATTTCCGCATTTCTTGCACATGCCAGGAACTGAGGTCATGATGGAGGTCAGTGGGCACTGCAGTGAAAACCTAGAAATTATTATTTTTCCTTCATTATTATTTATTTATTTATTTTTGCATTGCATGAGGAATACCTAACGAGCTAGTATATGTATTGGTTCCTACAAGCTCGAATATTACGCCACAGGACCCTGACCTTATACTAGGACTGTCTTGAATAATCAAATCAGGGACATGACTCTGCATTTCTAGGTAGTGAATGTAAAATTACATTGTGAAGAACCATAAAAGCAAAAAGTAGTAGTGTCAGTTCAGTCCAGCAAGTGCAATGTGAGTTCGCATAAAAAAAAAGTGTCTAACAAGTCTCCATGGCTTTGCACCCAGAGCACAGTACACAAATTCAGAGCTGTTGTGATCACCACCAGCTGAAACTGAGAAGTTGTGGAACCTCAATATAACAGAATTTTGTTTGCAAGCATTGTCATGAGCCTTAAAGCTGATGACAGAAAGCCTAGCACGGAATGTAAATTATTTTGTACCATAAATTTTGTCGCATAAGTTTTGTTGTGTCATGTATGTTGACTGATGTTTCACTTCTGAAGACTTGTACTGAGCTTGTTGGATCAACTACCACATTCAGAATTGCTGCACATTACACAGGTTCCCAAGCAAATTCTGATGTGTTACTATTGTGTTTACTTTCAGGAGGTGCTGTGGAAAGTCAAACTCTGTAGGCACAGCATCACTCTTGAGTCGCGCAGTTTGCCCTGAACAAACGAACATCGAAACAGGCCTCCTCAAAGTGTCTGCTGCAGAGCACCGAAGATTTAGATGGGGCCCAATTTTTGCGATGCATCTTCTGGACCCACTTCTTCAGCACGGCTGGGCGACTGTGAGGGAACCTGTATAGCACAAGCACATTGTGTAGAAAATACATAAATAGAGCAGCCAAACATAATTTCTTAGTACCTAATGGCACCAGCGAAGTAGCAGTACGAGCAAGCGCGAGTGTCACATACATGCGATACGAATAAACACTGTTTTTCCTCAAAATAAATGGCTTACCTGTGAAAAGTTAACCCCTTTCGTCTGTCCGTGCGTGAAGTGCACTGAAAACTGCAACAAGCTGGCATGGCATGCCTTCTAATTTAAAGGAAACAAAAAATTGCGGGCAGCCGCGCTTAACTAAATGCAGACGACAGTACGTGTTGGGCCCACCAATATGGCGGCCGGTTCCACGCTGTGGAGCACCCTATGCGCGATCCAGCCATATACTATAGAGATCAGTGATCGGAGCACGTTTTCCTCTTTGAACTTCTTCTTCGTCAGAACATACCTCCGTCGGTGACATTTTACGAGCTGCTGAGTACTGAACGATCCATAGACGCTGTGTGTGTCGCATAATCTCTTCCTCCATCGCTGATAATTTGCCTTTCGTCATATTTCAAGTGATTTGGACGGCAGATATACGACGTCGTTGTTGTCCAAACCGAAACCATGCACCCACATGGTCCTGTAGGGTGTGTCCTCCTCGTCGTTCACAGTTCACTCTTAAAAATGAACTTCACCGCATAGCACGCTCCTAGCCAACCATTATCTCGAATGATATCGTTATCTGCCCTGATTTGTTGAAAACGGGGGGTGTACGCCATTTCTGTGACACTTATGCTGTTCATAATTGTCACAGAAAAGGCGTACGCCCCCTGTTTTCAACAAATCAGAGCAGATAACGATATCATTCGAGATCATGGTTGGCTAGGAGCGTGCTATGCGGTGAAGTTAATTTTTAAGAGTGTTGGCTGAGGGAATTGGATGGCGATGACATCAGCCCGCTTCGAAATCATAGATCCAGCTGTCACGCCCTGCTATTTTTGTCTGATAACTGCGCCCCCGTTGTAATGAATACGGTTAAAAGTAGACGTCTGTACGATAATGAGGGGTCATGGAATGGTTTCCTGCAGAGTTGTCGGAATTAGCGAAAATCATTTCATGGCCCCTTTAACAATAAAAGTGTGCCTCTCACGCCACTTAGCGGCACGCAATGAAGACGGCGTTCCACTTTTGAGAACTGAAATAAATATTGATCATGGTGCACCCTTAAAAATGAACTTCACCACATAGCACGCTCCTAGTCAGCCATCATTCCGAATGACATCGTTCTGTCCCCTGATTTGTTGAAAACGGGAGACACACTTATGCAGAAACGTTAATTGTCGCAAAAAGGCGTACGCCCCGTGCTTTCAACTTTGCCACATTTCAGTCGAACAGACATTATTCTGAGATTTAAGACGACAAATGTTTAGCTCGATAAACATTATTAAACGGACTGTAAAGTGCAACGTAACTACACTCTAAAAACAGAACTTCACCGCGTCAACCATTTCCAAGAATGATAGGGTTATCGCTTCTGATTCGAACAGAGACGGGGGTGTACGCCTTTTTGTGGCAATTTTCATATATCCAAATTGCCACCAAAAGGCGTACACCCATCTCTCTATTCGAATCAGAAGGGATAACCCTACCTCTTGTGGCAATGGTTGGCTCACAGCGTGCTTTGCGGTGAAGTTCTGTTTTTAGAGTGTACCAGATTTTAAGATACCGCCATGCAAAAGTTGGAATTTTGATGGCGCACACAAGACATCACCTCTCAGTTCTTCATTCTTTTCGCACTAATTAAATATTCTGAACACTTTTAGGAACTCATATGGAGTTCGCCGAGGAGAAGCGCGGGAGCCCTTCCGGGAGTGGCGGACAGGTACGACGTCATACTGAAGTACTATACATAACCATCGACCACACTAATAAGGTCACACGCTTTCATTGTAATACCAATGCATTATCCAAATCATTCTTTTGTTCAACTGCCATCGAATGGAATAACCTCCCATCATCTCTCGCAACTATTATCGACCATACAGTATTGTGTAACACCCTCTCCCGTTCACCCCTCCATAAGACCACCACGCTTGTATGTAGGGTGTTAAGAAATTTTTCTCCTCCCCCTTATCATATTATTTGTTAATTATCTGTACTTATGTGAACGGACTCCCTGTTTCATGCTTTAATACTCGTTTTCATATGAGTTTGTACTGTTGTCGTTTCTCTATTTTTCTGTTTAGTTACTACTAATTGTGTTGTTCTTTTTTGCTTGTTTGTTTGTTGCTATCAAGTTGCTGTAATGTATCTTACGCTCCAGTTCCCACCCCCCATGTAATGTCCTCCGGACCCTTGGGGTTCCTCGAAATAAAAATAAATAAATAAATAACGCATTAGAGACGGGTTACCAATTACTATCAGACACCTTTTAAAAAATTAATAGCAACCCTTCAGAAGTTCTGTTTACATTTTCGTAACCTGTAACAATGTCTGCGCGATGAGGGGCGATCTGTCGGTCTTTCTCTAGAGAACGACACGGCGACGCTGATAGCTATCAGCGTCGCCGTGTCGTTTGCTTCTCCACTATGACCCACGGACCCGGTGTGCGTAGAGTGATCGGAAGACAGGTGCCGAATACATCGGGGCTTGAAGGACTGAGCCCCGCCCCACTCCTCCCGAAACTTTCCAAAGCTGCGTCAGGACCTCTACGAGAAGTCTACCAAGCTGACGCTCGTCATGAACACTTCGAACAAATGAAAATCCCGTAGAAATTTGACTGGCAACGTCAGAACATGAAATCCCCGGCATCCTGCCCGACCTCTGTGCATGAAAATAAAAAAAGATGGGGGGAGGGGGTTCTGCCGGGTACACTCCTGCAGATTGAAACAAATTCCGCTTACACACCAGAAGATCAAAGCTGTGAAAGTCGGTTGGCACCGTTGCTGCGTTCGAAGCCACGCGATTTCTACGGAATATTTTCAGGCGTCTTTGAATGTGTACTCATTTGAGTACATCAGGGCCGAAAGGGCAAGGATCAGGCTATGTGGTGACCTTCATTTTTAAGAGTGCACCATGATAAACATTTACTTCAGTCCTCAAAAGTGGAACGTAGTTTTCATTGCGTACCGCTATGTGGCGTGAGAGGTGGACACTTTTATTCTTAAGCTTCCACCACACCGGCAAAGTTGGATAACTAGCACTGATGGTATGTGGCAGTGGGCAGACTGCAACATAGCGTTCGCGGCAGTCGTCGCACTAACAATGGATTTCGTTCATGATTACCCATGATGTCCCATCCTACAGTTGGCAATACGATTACTCTGTGACAATCAGTACGCCGTGGAGGGAGGCGAAGGGAAGCCAGTCCTTCATATATTGGAGAATCAGTACATTAAGGATATAGGGAGTGGTAGGCTAAAACGATAAGGAAGATGGGCTCACTAATTTTGTGACTATATCTGATGAGTCAGCAGTACAAGAAGGGCACTCTGATAACGCGGTTCGGCCGCAGGTGGGCCGTATCTTTCAAACCACGGCTGATAAAAAGGTCGTCGGGCAGTATCGCTTACGGTGCTGTTCCGGACAAGGACACAGATGGATGAACACGAAATTGACAACCGTAGATGTCATGCAAAGAGCGCATTGGTGTACCTCTCAAGAAACGTGTAAACCGAAATCAATTAATCACTTGGAAAAATTACGAATTTCGGACGCCTTTTTCTTTTTTTGAATAGGTTTCCCTCAAGGTCCCGGTGCGTAGAACAGAGGTTCCGTAAGCGTGCGAAATCAAACACCCGCTACTCGGTTCATAGCCAATGTCCCAAGGATATTTACCAAAAAGAAGTATCTTCGCTAGCGTCAACTGTTCACGAATTATTGAGCCCTGGTGGGGAGGAGCTTCATGAAACACCTGTTATCGACCTCTAAGGGTACATTTATGCTGCAGCATCGCTGCTCGCTGCTCGCTGCAGCTTCAAGCACATCGCTGCTCGCATAACCGCTAGGGTGCGTTTACCCTGCAGACTGCTCAAGATGCTGCTCGCTTTCGCTATATCAGTCGCCTAGCAGCGTTCACTGTGGAAGGATGGAAACGAGGAAAAGTGGGAAGGAGGAAACCGACTTCATCACAACCAATCGCAGGTCGGATTTCAAGACGCCAGTCATCAATGATACCAGGAAGACAAACATGTTTACATTCCTAGGTGCAGCGAGCAGAGCGGCAAGCAGCGGCGAGGATAAGCGAGCAGCCAGGCTGCAGGGTAAATGCACCAACAGAAAGCTCTGTGTTTGACCTGTCATCGCCAGAAGTCAGGTAGTCCCCGGGCATGTTCAAACATGTTTGGCAGCATTGTTGTGGCGACGATCATGGCGTGCATCTTTGGCAAGCAGCGATGCTGCAGCATGAACGCGCCCACAGAGATACATGTGTTTGTTTCGTCATCGCCAAACAGCGATGTGCCATGTGCCAGCAGCGATGCTGCAGCATAAATGTACCCTAATACTTTCTCTACCTGAGGGAAGGAAGGGAGTTGCCTCAGGACAGAAGCCGCCGATATTTCGAACAGAGACTGTTCTTCTTCTGGGCACCGTCCTCATCATTGGCATGGTATTTAAAGGGTTAGGTGTGACGTGTTTAAAGGTTCATGCGAATTGTGGGTCAACAGCCCGGAGGGAAGAAAGGTTCCGTACGGGCTTTTACGGCCGGAGTGAATGGCTGCTTTGTTAGAGTGTGGAGGGGATTATGTGAACGTAGTGATCTAGGCTACAGACCGGTTACAGAAAAATGCCAATGATGAGGACGGTGCCCAGAAGAAGAACAGTCTCTGTTCGAAATATCGGCGGCTTCTGTCCTGAGGACACTCCCTTCCTACATTCTACCGGTTCGCTGGATTTCTACCTTTCTCTACCTGAGACGTTTAACGAAAGGTCTCAAATTATATTTCTGTCCTACGCGATAAAACAACGAATTCTAATAGTCCGTTTTCATTTAGGTCGGTGAGCACGGTCGTAAGGACAACGCTCTAAAGGGCGAAACGCATTCGATGTTTTCTCAGCGTCAAAATGTCGCGCGTACGCCATGGCCTTGCACACGCGGCGAAGAAACGCCAGCGAGGCGACCACCCGAAACGCATGGGACGCGTACTGAGCGAGTGACGCGCGCCACTGTTGCTATATTCGTCGACCACAAATATCTGTTAGAACGAACCGATGCTCTTCTTTCCTGTGGTTCGTGCGTTCATTCATTCCAGATACCATTCAAATGTTCACGTAAATTTAGTGTGATGGATAATGTCCCAAAACATTATGCGAGCTGCTTATACGCAACGTTGTCTGCCGCACGGCGGCCATGGTTCTGTCTACTTCTCGAAAAACGCGCCCAGACGCGCGCGAATATCTGTAGTCGACAGATTCCGGCGTACGCCCTTCGTGCGCGTTGAAAGATTGGTTTTTACGAGGTCACACGCACCTCGAGCGCGCGCGCGTCGTGAAAACGTCGGAAAAACGCTCCATGCGTTTAGCCCTTTGCACTCTTAGAAATGAGCTTCACTGCGTCGCTCATGATCTCAGTTGTCTCGCGACGTAAACACCCAATTATTTATTTATTTGAAATGAGCTTCACCACATAGCACGCTCCTAGTCGACCATCATCTCGAATGACAACGTTCTCTCCCCTGATTGGTTGAAAACAGGATTCTGTGCCGTGCATAATGGCACAATATAGGCTCCGCCTCCCGTTTTCAACAAATCTAGGGCGAGAGCATTGTTACTCGGGATGGCGGTTGGCTAGGAGCGTGCTAGGTGGTGAAGTTCATTTTTAAGAGTGTAGTCGGAGCACGGCTTGCCAGGCGGCGGGTGGATAATGGAGGGATAGGAATATATCTATTAAGAAAAAAGAGGAAAGGTCAGCCAGACGGAGGTCGGCTTGCTATACCAAAAAAGTGGAAAATGGGGGAAGAAAAAGGGAAAAGAAAAGAAGAAAAGGAAATGAAAAGAAATGGAGAAGAAAAATTTAGAAAATGGGAAAGAAAACAACAGGAAAAGAAGAAAAGAAACGAAGGAGGAAAGACAAAGAAGATAAGAAAAGGAAAGGAGGAACACAAAACTAAAACTGAAAAAGACCCTTTTTCACATATGCGCGTCGTGTCCTGGGAGCTCTTCGGCTAACCACGTTCTAGGCGCGTCCGAACAAATGCACGTGGGTACCACAAAAGGACCAAAATCGGTCCCGAGTTGCGCCGTTCGTGCGGTCTCCCCACTGGTCCCCCGCTTCTGTCGTCCCCGTACGTGATCAAAGAAACGCTGGGCGCCAACAGACGAGGCACGGACAAAGCACACACAAAAAAGGGCGCTAAGTTACAACACATTTACTTGAGGAAATCACCCCCACATTTATACAACCTCGACCGGGTATTCTTCCAACGCCACGTGTCAAGATATGCTAGTTCGTTATCGGATAATGCAATAGATGGCGCTAAGCATCTCTTTGATCATGTACCAAAAGACCGAGTTTCTTCGTTATTTCCATACTGTGACACCAAATGCAGACGAAGATAACCCTCTCCGGCGCGTCATGGGCATGCGCATGTGCTAAAGCCTTTGTGAAAAAACTGTCAATTTGAAAGGCGTCCTTGACGTAGTCAAGACAAAATGGGATGAATGATAATAAACAGCAACAACAACTTTTGTTCAGGTTAATCGGTGGGGAGTGTCACCGCCGGAGGGGATACTCTACCCCATTGCAGGAGGTGAAGCAGGGAATGAAGGAATGAGTCCCGTTACAATGAGGATCGAAGTCCTGTGGCGTCTAAAAAGGCGAAGAGAGTCTTGAGGGCAGAGCGTTGGATTGCTGGATGCGGCCAGGGGCCAAACAATTTTGTGAGGGTGAGGGGACGGGAGTCGGGCTCGTGGAGGGAGGCGGAGAGTACGGAGCTGGAAGGGTGCTAGTGTGGGTAATGGAGAAGAATGTGCTCGAGATCTTCAACAGCACCGCAGTGACTGCAGTGGGGAGAGTTAACTTGTCGCAAGTAGTAGCGCCACTGAGCTGTGAAGGCCACGTCGAGGCGTATTCGATGAACTAATGCTTCGTCTTGACGAGAGATATGTGCTGGCATGCGGAAAGCGAGCGCTGCGTCAACTCTGCTCACCATGGCGGGGGGTAGTATGTCGGCGGTCCGTTGGCGGGTAGCTAGAAGAGTCACAAGGCTTCGAGGTGTTGACCGCCGATCGCCTCTGAGCAGTGTAATACACGTCCGTGTCCGACGAGAGAGCTGCTTCGGCGGCGCTGTCCGCCAGTTCATTGCCTTCGACACCGCAATGGGCGGCAACCCATTGGAGAGCGAGCCTATGTCCTGCTTCGTAGACAAGTTTGTAAGCGGTTAACACATCCATTACCAACGGGCTGGAGGAGCCTCGGATGCCAGAATTTCCAATTGCTTGCAGCCAGGGATAGGCAGTAATAGTAATACTTTGTATTATAATGCTGTTTCTGTAATACTTTTGAGTATTTGTATTACGGTATTATAATACTCATTTTGAAATGTATTTATGTCTGTATTATAATACACAACACGCGGTATTACGTGTATTATAATACTTTTGAAGGTGTAATACTTTCCCAGAGGTCGTAAGTTCGACCTGCAAAGTGTCACCAGTGCACTTTATCAGTAATATTTCGTGTCCCACAAACGTTTGAACACGAACAATGATCCTATTACAGTGCTCTCTGGCCCCAAATTATCCCAAAGCGAGCGACTTTGGGGCCAGAGGTTACTGGAGGTTTCCTCGCATTCCTTCCACTTCAGAATCCGTAAGGAAGAGTCATACCAGTGCAAGCCCTTTGTCTTATGAAAGAGTGCGTCCAGTGCAGCCAGTTACCCCTGTACGCGGTTGCACTATGGACAGTCACAGGTTTTTGAACGGCCCATATTTTATCGTTCAGAGTGGATGAAATCAGGGCTCTGCCACAGTGAGAGCAAGTTGTTCATTGCGATCGAATTGATCTGCGCTATCTGATCTTATTCGGAAAGATCAGGCCATGTGCAAAAATGTAAGCGTGAATAAAACGTCATTGCAGAATGATTGTCTCGATAAGTAATGGGGATATATCTAAGTAGTTCTTCTGTTCTTTTCCTTTCTTTCTCCCCAAGTTAAGTATCAATGTATTGATACGGGCAGCACAGCGCGGCGATGGCAATGATTTAATGAACAGAATGATAATGCGCGTGACATGAGTCGCGTAAGATGAGTCCTCATTGTCATCGTCACAATACCCCCCCCCCCCCCGAAGTCGTGACCTCCTGGGCACGATGGTCAATGTCGGTCGATGGTCAATGATGGTCCAGTGGGCGAAATATGAAGTGACGCTGTGCTGCCCGCAGTAGTAGCCCGGTGCCTCCATGGTAGCGGTGCAGCCTTGATGGATGGTGGCGACGTCGACGACAAGGCACAGGGCTAGGAATGACGTTCGGCACCGATGTGGACGATGGGGCGATGAGGCGATGGGGACGCTGTGCTGCTCGCTGGAACGTCGGTGGTCCGAGGGCGGGAGCTGAGCCATCCCTGGGTGCTGCTGTCACGGGCGTCGGTTCTCAACGGGGCTGGGGGCTTCTGGTCAGGTCGGGTCATCTTTGGTCTCGTAGGTCTGTCGGCAGGTCGGGGCTGGGGTGTCGATGGCCATGGCAGCAGCAGGTCGGTTGGGGCGAGCCAGCACCTCCACCAAATGATACGGGCAGCACAGCGCGGCGATGGCAATGATTTAATGAACAGAATGATAATGCGCGTGACATGAGTCGCGTAAGATGAGTCCTCATTGTCATCGTGTATAAGTATTACTCGTGTAATACACAGAAGTATTAGTATTATGTATTATAATACTCATTTTTGAAATGTATCTGTATTATAATACCGATTTCCAGGAAGTATTATGTATTAGTATTATAATACAAAATATGAGTATTACTGCCGATCCCTGCTTGCAGCGCACAGGTTGAGTC